>NW_007577775.1:373436-406531 GCF_000690725.1 Stegastes partitus
TTATTATTATTATTATGTCAGTTGCAACAAAAATAAAAGAATCCCCATAAACAAAAAACTAGGGCACTAAAATATTTTTCCTGCTTTACTTTCCTACCTTATGGGTTTTCTTCATCCTGAAAAAGCTCCAGTAAATGCATGACAGAGAACAGAAAGCTATTCAGCAGCAGAGACAATTGACTTTGGCTGCTTTTTGTCTCAGAGAGCCCCAGTGATGCGGCTGCAGTGACTAGATAGTGTTGTGCCGAATGGCTCGTGCACAGCTGGGTTCCTGACTGGCTCAATGGCAGGGCCACTAGTGCTTCCTCCTCTAAAGCACAAGGGGGACCGGGGAAGATGTGGCTATTATCTAAGTAGCTCCCAAATACCCTCCATTTCCCCATCAGCAAAGATGAAAAGAAGGAGAGCCAGACAAAGAGGACAGGGGAAAAAAACAAAAGTATACATATCAGTTTCATTTGGAAGGGTAAATGCTTTTTGTGCTGTGGAGATAGATGCCTCTGCAGCGGTGCTGGCTGCTATCTGCACGTACGGCTCCTCAAATCAGTTTTTTCTTTTTTCTTCTTTTTTTTTTTTGTACGATGATCCAGTGCTGTCCCTCCATCTGCACACGCGAGCACCCATCTTGCACACGTCTCCCTCTCTCCCCCTCCATCGCTCCAAGCGTTTTCTGCGGGCTCCTGCGCGATCAACAGCTCATAATTGTTTTTTGCACATACGTTATGCAAATGAGTCTTTATGGCAACTGGCATAACAATTAGCATCCTCCAACAATATTTTAGTAGGTTAATTGCGAAATTTCTGAATTGTACATCTGAGTTGTTAATTAGGCATGACAGAGGTGGTGAAATAGTTATCTTCAGGCGGTGGCAGCCAGCAGAGGCTGCTTTGGATGCAAAAAGGAAGGATTGATTGAAATTAGTTTACAGCAGTAGGAGCGTGCCTGTTGGAGACTCTTTGCATGGCCCCTCTTGCTTTTTTGTGGCATCTGTTTGTTGCTGAATGTAAAAAAGAAATACAAAATACAAACCTGGAGCAGACATGGTGGATCAAATTATGACCCCCCTGTAGAAACAGATTGCACCGTCGTGTCGATTTGAAGAAATACTCCAAGTGAAAAGAGTTAATGGACGTGAGTGATACAAAGTGTCTTGTCGGCGTGAGTTAGCAAGAATTATTTTTTTTCACGCACGAGTGGAGCCGAGCTGTTGTCAAAACAGGAGAAGATCTTTGACCTGTCAGACACACTTAAGCCAAATTTTCCTTTTTTTCTGTTACAATATGAAGTTTTTACTGTTTAAAGAGAAAGTTAATGGCAGCAAGAGAATATTCTAAAAAGAAAAATAGCAAATTTGTGCCTCACAGGTTTTTTTTTGCACAAGAATAAAAAAAGTCAACACATGTTAATGAAATACAAAAAATAAGACGTACCTCTAATACGCTTATAAATGTGGATATCATGTATTTTATTTTAACAGCACTTTTGAACTGTAGTGATTGTTTCTCATTCCTTCAGCGTTATTTATTTACAGCTAAAAACAGAAAGCACTTAGAGACTTTCTCTTTTTTAACTTGAACTTTTCCCTGTGTCTCCTGTGTCATGATGTTCATTACCGTGTCACTCGATGGCCGAGTCTATGTAATGCCATAGAGCTGGTTATTAGTGTAAAAAGGGTTAGAGTGAAAGACTGGTGCAAAGCAAGTCCTCTCTCAGTAATGACTCTGCTATTTATAGGTCCCTATTTCATTAGCTCTAGTGTTTCAGGGAAGAGTTTTCCTCATGGGACAATAGACACCATGATGTTCATTTACTCTGTACACATTACATGTGGACAACTAAACGACCTGTCATTTGTTAGAGCAACAGCACTGAAAACAATCCGGCTTTTGCTCTTATTTTTTGCGCGAGTGGTCTCTTCTGTGCTTCGTCTTTTTAGTCGACAAACTGCCTGTTTTCTTGTCGTCTGTTTTTGGAGTGTGTGTGTGTGTGTGTGTGTGTGTGTGTGGACGTGTTACTCCGACAGGTGATGGAATTTTACAGTCAAAGTGATGAAGGCATTACAGTCAGGAGTCAGTAAATGTACACGTTTTAATCTTATTTGTAATATTTTGACACTCCAACAGTCTGCGTCTTGTTACGTGACAAAAGCGACGTGATACATACTTGTCACCTTTCTTTTCTTTACACAAGATTGTTTTCCAAAAAAAAAAAAAAAAAAAAAAAAAAAAAAAAAAAAAAAGTGAATCCGTGCTGTCTTTTGCTCATTTGCAAGCTTGAAAATGAAGCCCTTCTTCCCCATTGTTCCAGATGCCATTGTTCCACGTTTCATACATTAGAATGATATATTGAAGGCAGAAATGGGAAAAAGACTGCAATGCAATGAAATTTTAATCAGCGTCTTCTGCTGCTTTAATAAGGCAAATAATTCTTATTGGCTGCTGTGTTAAGATTTCTAATATTTAATTCATAACAAACCTTGCATTATTCTGCTGTAGCCCTAAGACAAGCTCCACTCTGCTGCCTGCTAAAAGGCAACTATGGGGGGGAAATAAAAAAAAAAAAGATTCAAAAGGAAGTGCACACTGAGCGTTTTTCTTATCAGTCGTGGCATAAATATCACATTGTTTTTGATACTGCCTGTGAATTTAAATATATATTTAAAGGAATTTTAAAATAACTGGAGCTAATGAGGGAGAAACGGGGGGGGGATGCCACTGCTGGTGATCAATGGGCAAACACTTAAATGCACCCCTCTTTGTAATTTCGTCAGCGGTCAGTAAAGTACGAGCATTTGCTAAGCGGACCATCTTTTTTATTTTCTTAAGTCCTTGAAGTTCATTTTTGTGTCTGAAGTAATGGAAAGATGGCGAGGGGCCAGCAGCTAGGTGCTGGCTCATGTTACAGTGAAACGGCGGGCCCTGTTTTCGTCTCTCGGTGAAATGGCTTAATTGGTGTCAGAGCCCCAGGGATAAAGGCCTCTTGCTCTGAAACACAGCCACACAGGCCCTGTCTTCCCTCAAACCAGGAGGAACGGCCGACGTCTGCTGGTGAATGAGGACTAAGCCGTGGCATAACAATACCAAATGATGTTTGGGATGACAGAAATTAATATGCACTTGCTCCCAGAAAGCTGTGATTAATGACGGCGAGCAGGGGAATGCTGTCCCTCCTTTTTGCTCCTCTTTGATGGGGATTGAAAAGCAAAAAAAAAAAAAAAAAAAAAAAAGCTGGTTTCTCCTCTCAAGTGGAGGTCATCCAGAGTACATTACTGCTATTCTTCTTTTGCTTTTTCCTCAAGCAGGAGGCAGGGATGGACTGAACGCTTGTAATGAATTTTGGAATGATTCACTAACATTGTGGGCTGGCGTGTTGTCCCATGGCATGTGGCTCAAAGACGAGACGAGACACTCACCTGTACACCTCTGCAGCGGTGCTGACCCGCTTGCTCGTAATTTTAACTGTCATAATTAAGTGTCTGAGTATCACACTGGTGGTTAGCATTTTTTATAATCTGCGCAGGAGCATTTGGGGCGATCATTTGTGCTGAAAAAGAAGCGCTTTGTGTTTTAACAATGACGTTAATATCTGATGTTCTTTTTCATATGGAATTTTACACACACCCATTGATTCGGAGCCAAACGTGTGAACAAAATGGTGGTGTGCTGTTGCCATGATAATGATCTGTATCTGTTGTGTCCTAGGAGGAGACACATGAATATTTAATTGTGTCTGCTAGAGAGATCCCCAGACCCTTCTGTTCATTTCTTACTTTCTCTAATGTGTTTCCACCCTCCCAGGTACTTCCTCTCTAAGTAATGGAGAATTAAAGCGTGCATTAAAATGATATAAATTGCAATGTAAGGGATTTCTAAGGACATTTGTCTCCGCACAATGCGGTTGAAAATTCAAATGGCAAGTTTTGACAACGGACATTCTGCTGACACCGTGTATTTGCCTCACGTTGGCTCCTCAAATAAGCATTTCCTCTGTCAGAGTGATTGATATGTATTAAGCATGCACTTTTTACATCACAGTGCTCTGGAAGATGATGTGGGTGCAAGGATATGAGTTTTAAACAGTGAATGAGTTCCCCCCTCATATTGATCTATTTGTGTTGCCGGAGTGGCAGGTGCTATACGAAGACTGTGTCAGCTTTGATTGTTTGTGTCAGTGATCCGAGCCGACACTGAGCTCTCTTACTGTTCGTCACTGCACTTGCTTCCTCTTGATGAATGGCAGCACACTGCACAGATCCTCGCACAAAAAAAAAAACAAAAAAACAAAAAACAAACTCATGTCTGTGCTGTCTCACCAACCCAGTGAATCAACATTGGGTTTCAGAGATTGTTTATCATATTTTTTTAATGCAAAATTTCAGGACAAGGCTGAAAATGTCCAGAGAGAGAGAGAGAGAGAGGGAGTCTTTTAATGCAATTATGTAAAAGCTTCCTATGTGAATGGGAGCGTCAGTTGTCGAGGGACAGGAGGTGTGTGTTTTTTTTTCTCTTCTCTATATATTCAAGTTTAGTTCTTAACCTGTGTGTGTGTGTGTGTGTTGGCAGGCGTGCTAGCTTATGGCGTGAAGGTGAGCCTCTGTAAGTATGCAGAGCACGGCGGGCCTCGCACGGGTGCTGAAGGAGAGCATGGAGTGGCAGAGTTAATTTATTTAATGACTGAGCGTCTTATATCTCCCCAGCCCTGATTAGAATCCATGCTTGATGAGGGAAGCGATAGAGGGGTGTGCGCTGCCCCTAGGCCCTAGCACGTACGTTCACGGTTTTCTTTCTCCAGCGCCTATTTTCCCTATCCCCCAATCCACAGGGTTTAAAAAAAAAGACAGAAAAAGGAAAAAGTGCACCAGAAATAGGATAATTTCCACTTCTGTCTGCTGTGATATTTTGTGATTATGTCTGTACATGTGATCTTTTTTTTTTTCTTTTTTTTTGCACACTGACAGAAAATGCAGCTCTGAGACTGATTAAATGTGTGTGTGTAATGTGTGTGTGTGTGTGTGTGTGTGTGTGGCGTGCTCCGTGATAAAGACGAAGTGCTGTGGAGCTCTATGAACGTGGGAAAGCCAAACAGAGTGTGTCACTTTGGCAGCACGGGCTGTCAGCATTGGGGAGCTGCAGTTGTAAAAACCATGACCTTCCTCTTTGCCAGCATGTCTCTCGCAGAGCCAAAGCGCTGCCCTGTAGATCTGGGCTGGCTGTGGGAGGGAATACAAACACAGAGAAAAGGACAGACAGTGGAAAAAAACGGTAAGAGCCATAATTGTGAAGAAGAGGAAGAAGGGGGGGGGGAGGTTTGGTTGAAGTAATGAAATACTTCTTGGAGCTATCATGACTGAGAAGGTGAGGGAGGGAAAGCGAGAGGACTCGCAAAGAGGGGAAAAAATACTCCTCGGCTTCTAACATTTCCATGAGCCATCATCAGTAATGCCGCAGCAGCCTCACAAACCAGAAATTATTTCTTCAGGCGTCGCTGTCAAGTGTTATTCAAATAACACCAGCCTCACATTTGAATAACAGCCGACATTTTGAATTAATTAATCAGACAAGATAGTCTGGGCCTTTTCTCATTAGTCTACAGGTCAGGCTGGGGAAGATATATGCGCTGGTGATGATATACTTGTCTTTAATAGTGATTTATGGAGATTTCGGATTGTACTCGATTTGTCAAAGGACCCGGTAGCAGAAAAATAGAACAGTGTATATTTCATTACCTAATCTCTGATACGTTGCGTGATGCTAAAAGATACACTCCTGTTGTTCAGATGCACGGGAAGCTCTTTTATATTCGCTGCTCTCGAGTGAAGAGGTGCACACACACACACACACACACACAGAGACACACATTTAATCTCCTCTCATACTGTAGACCTCTCCCATTTTACTTTTTCCTATGCAATTAAGCGAGGGCTGTAAATTATAACTGTGCCGTACTTTAATTATCATGGTGTAAAAATAGAGTTCCTGTCTTTGAGAGGATTTCATTAACTTCCCGAATATTCCATGTCAGCTCAGAGAATCACAAGATTGCAGCGAGGTTTGTGTTTAACGCGCTCCCATTCGGACATGTTATTTACTCAGATGCTATATGCAATTAGACGTTTAAAAAAAAAACACACAAGTAGGTCTACATATGAATATATATATTCTTTATATATATATATAGCTGCTCTAGTGGATTCACCTAGTGTCGCCTGTTTACCAGCTGCTGTGACATTTTATTTTGGGTTCATATAAGGTGGGGAGTTTGGTCATGGAGGTGTAAATGAAAAAGTATATTTTTAAAAGGGTGGCTCGTGCTAATGATGCAGTGTCACCTGCTTTATGGGGTGTTAGGTATAAATGAAGACGTTCAGTTTAGCAACATATTTGTTTTTTTTTTTTTTCGTACACAGGTTTTAATTATCCAAAGTAGACATGCAGGACGTGTAGTGTGCATCTGTGATTTTATATGTGTGTGTGTGTGTGTGTGTGTGTGTGTGTTAGAGAGTGTCAGGAAGCTACGAGCTGTTGCCATTCCGGTGAGCAGCCCACACAAAATGCACCAACACCAGTGTGACAAAACATTCAAATAAATTGCTGTCAGGCTGCCGAAACACCAAGTGCAGCGATTTTTATCTGACATGTGGAAGACCCAGACATGCAGTCCTGACAAGTAACGCCGGAGCACCTGTGAGAGACGAGCGATAAAAATCAGGATATGCCTGATCCTCGGCATAACAATACCTATCATTACTAGATATTATTACTCTTCTTTAAGAGAGAGCTCAAGATAGAAAGATAGTATGAACGCGTTGGCTTCTTTTAAAGTCTGGATAATAAATGATCTCCGGCCGTTGTTTGTGCAGATGCACACAAATTTACGGTTTAAATTGAATTATGCAGCCTGATGGCGTATCAACAAGTATTAAACCGGCTTTTACATCCATGCGGAACTGTTTATTTATATATAGAAAATTCACATGTTATGTTGTCATTGCAAAAAATAAAATTAAAATGACAAAAGTTAGGGAATTTATGATTTAATCTCACGTGCACAAATGACCACAATCAAACACACGTACAATACACATTTTTTTTAAAGATTTATATCATTTTTCAAATATTTTTTTACATTTAATTCTAATTCATCCTGTGTTGTTACTGAGTAAAATATCTCCAATAATAAATTCTGCGTTTTAGTTCAGTGCGGTTTAAATAGAATTTAGTGCAAAATCAACCTGCATGGTGACACTGATTGACTTTGTTTTACTGTTCCAGGCAGCACTGAGGCACAAATAAATACTAAGAGACTCTGTGTTGCTTCACTTATTTTCATTGAGTCTACAAAATTGACTCAGTAATTCCTAAATCCAATTGAGAAGCGTTAAAAAAAAATGCTTTTTAGAAACTCCGAGACAAAGGACTCACTGTGGAATGTGCCATCCATTCTCTACTGTATTGTTATTTTCTCCCTTATAGGTTACTAATGAGGAATCGGCCCTTATTATGATTTTAAGGATGAGAGAGGAAAGCTTTTAATTAATGATATGTAAATGGTTCTGAATTGATTATGTTAGAATATCAAGAGAGATGGGTAGAAGCTGTGGTGTAATATATTTTAATTAAGAATTAATTAAAAATGATGGCAATTTTATAGAGGCTCACAGAAAATAGAAGAATTTATTCTCTGTCACAAGTAAATCAGCCCTTGATTAAATAAACAGACACATGCTGTATTCATTGAAGAGTTATATTTATATGTTGCCAGGAAGAATCATCCCGATTATTAAAAAAAAAAAAAAAAAAAAAAAAGATGAGTGCGGTGTGTCAGTGGTCGACCACAAGCTGGGTTCTCTGGGGTTAATGGTGATTTATCTCATTCCTAATTCATGAGATCCTCCTGGTCTGTGTTAGGTGGATCAATAAAGCTGTGTTTCCTTTTTGAATTCAGTGTCTGCAATTAGATTTGCAACCTGGAACACAATTATAAGTAAGACATGAATGCGTGTTTTTATCTCATGTGGCAAGTGAATGTGCCACCAGCACCCCCCTCCTCCCCTCCCCTCCCCTCTCCGAAAAGATATCAATCTGTTTATGAGGTAAAAAGATTTGTGTGAAAAAGATGACTCGTGACTAGATGTGGACCCTAGTTAACCTTTTTAATTGCTATCTGCTTTCTTTCATTCATTCTTCGGGGCACAGGGAAACAGAAGACGTTAGGTGCATTAACGGTGTGTGCCACTATTAAAGGGAGAGAGGTCTTTGTTTTCTGCTAACGGTGGCATACATGCTCTGTGCTAAACTCCGCGATCAATGGCAGAGAGGCTGCTATCACAGCACTCGGAGCAGGCGTAGCTCAGGGGGGAGGGAAGGGAAGGGAAGGGAGGAGGAGGGGGGGGGTCCCTGGTGGTTCATTTTGATTGGAGCGCGGAGTTTTGTGTTGAAAGGCGAGGGAGAGACAGGCTGTTGGAAGCAAATCCCCCCGGATCAGTTAGAGCTTTGCAACAAAAACACCTTGATATTCCTGGGAACATTTGCTTAGGAAAAAAGGATGAATTTAAATAAACGGGCAACGAGAGAATGAAATGATCTAAAGCGTTTCTGAAGGTTTGCGTGTTCAGAGAAAGCTTGTGTATCTCAGACTTAGAATTAATTTAGAAAGCACTTTTCAAATCACAGCAAAGGGCGGCAGTGTAAAAAAAAAAAAAGAAAAGAAAAAAAAGGGAATTGGGTGTTTTGTAATGCGACTGTGGAGATGATGATTCTAAAAAAAATTAAATAAAACGTACAATCGGAAGAGGGTTTGGAGATGGTGTTAAGTTGATTACACTGTGGTTTGACTAGCGGACAGAGGCAGAGTGTGTGTGTGTGAGCAGAGAGCCTTTATGAGCTAAGCAATCTGGTATGGGTGGAAGGGAGGATGTGCTGCTTGAGATGGAGGGAGTGTTGAATGGATTATTAGTCCGAGTCCCCCCACCCCACCCCCTCATACCAGGTCGCATGTAAAGGTTTAGAGGCATCAGTCACATGCACACACATCAAATGTCTGTGTCGCACACACAAATACATGCAGGACGCGTAGAGGGACGTGCATTAAGAAAAAACACACAGGGGCCCAGATGTGCATGCATGCATACATACAGTGCATGCACACCAATGGCTGGCAGAGCATCTTCTTTTTGACACCTGCAACTAGTTGCAATACATCACTGTCAGGATCGCTTTCTCTACCTATCCACATTTGCGCGTTAGTTATCCGTGGAGGCCTTCGTCAAAAAGTTGAGCAGTCTTGACACCAGCTCCCTAGTGGGAACAGAAAAGGTGAAGTTGTGCTGGGAGGTGCCACGGCGGGTGTCATCGCCGGCTGTACTCTCTGCACCCAACAGCATCGTAATGACAACTGAAGAGAGAAAATGACGCTTTAACATACAAACATTATGCCACAATTAATTCCGCGGCTGACGCGAGCGGAGGAGCTAAGGATGGCGAGCGTTTTTTGTTTCGCCGCTTGCACAGAAGTTGCACTGGAATCCGCGTTTGTGCTGTGTTTTTATGAAATGAAGCGGAATGACATAATAAAAAAAAAAAAAAAGCCACGTTGAGGTTTATTTTGCTTTGGGCCTCTCGTAGTGAATGTATGTGCTTGTGTAATTTGACAGTGAGTTTGGCTCTTGAGGAGGAAGTGAGGGCACGGCGCCTCCTGCGTGAGCTCACTGTGGAGACGAGGAGAGGCTGCCAGTGGCGCTGCTAGTGGTGAGCACCAACAGCTCCGGCCACGACAGAGAGGAGGTGGGGAGTAGTGGGTGGTGGTGGTGGTGGTGGTGGTGGTGGTGGGGAGGGGGTCAGCATCTGAACTGGCTGATGGGAGCCAGAACATGAAACAATGCCGGGGGAACGTCTGGTGGGTTCGCTGCACAGAATTACAAGCGAGGGAGCAGGCCTGCTGAGGCAATTACAGCTTAATGGGGTCATTTGGAAGGCAATTGCCAGGGGTTAATGTAGTATGGAGAGATGAGGTGAGATTGAAGTGAAATTTTTGGCTAGAAAATGTGTTCAAATGAAAAGGGAGCAGGCAGACAAGTCGTGCACTGATGGGGTGGGAGGTTGATTGGGGGAACTGGAATGCAGGCTTTCATTGCCACACAGAGAGACATGAGGCCTGACCGCTTTCACTCGTACGCACAGCGGCGCAGACAAATGCACATGCACACAGGTGCTTTTGCGCTCTTTCTCCTCCTGGCCTTCCCCTCGCTCGCTGCCCAGAACGCGAACAAGAGCTCCACTGTTTCACTTTGCTGCTGAACACCGGCTGTATTACTCACAGACAAGCCCGGTGGAGGGTTTCTTTTGTCTCGAATTACCTGTGATATCAATCCCTGCGTTGGGAGCGCCAACCGTCAGGATACAGAATAGAATGCAAAGCTGTTTTTAAGTGATACAGAGAAAGATGTGTCAGATAAACTACAAGAGGCACCTTAGAGAACAGAGATAAAAAGGATCATTATACACTGTTACGTTAGCCAGTTCATTACCTTAATTGCCCGACATAATCCGGTGTTGGAAGGGTGCACTGGAGCTTTGGGAAGGAATCTTTGCCAGGACCTCCTAGCCCAGGTCTCATCTCCCTGATCCCCTGATCTGCAGTAAGCAGACTGATCATGCTAACGCTAAACTTTGATCAAAGCCAAACTTATTTAAGGTCAGCCATGTGAAATCTCCCGGGAGCCGCCGTGTGCGCCGAAGCGGACTGCGGTATAGGAAGTAGTACAGCACTGTGCCTTGCTGCTGCTGCCTGTGACCGTGCTGGATCACTGGACAGCAATAGCATTATCATCAGCCCTTTCAAGTCTTCAGCATTTTTACGCGATTATGCTCAACAGTGGAACTTAACATCATCCACGGCTGGAGATTCCTTGAGAGTGCGTTCTCACTCCCTCTCTCACCCTTCTCTGTCTGTCTTTCTCTCCTTCTCACTTTCTGTCATCTCTGTGAAGTCTATGCCTCCCCTCCCCTCCCCTTCCCCTCTACACAGGGTTTTTGGCCAAGAGCCGGCCACTTCACTGAGGCAGATTTTCCCAGGCTCCCCAAAGGCTATTTTACCAGGATTCCCATTAGGTCTTTACCCATTACCAATGTTCCAAATCATTTACAGAAGAATCTATTTATTTTATGTAGTAATGGATTCATTTGACATGGCTTTCTGTAATGAAACCCTGCTTTTAACACGCCACCTTCTCCCAGCTGAACCATTTCTTTGGTTTATTTTTATCTGTTACAGCAGCGATTGTCTCATGTATGCCTGGGATCATCTCCACACTATGCTTTCCATCACAGTACAATATTGTACAATGTAGAGGTGCTGGAGCATTGTGTCAGTGCTGCAGGAAAAACAAGTATGATGCAACTGCGTTGTCATTTTAGAGTGACAAATAGACAGTGGCAGACCATCAGAAAGGGGAAGAGAGTGGAATGGTGTCGCTGACAAACTGCTATGACCTTTGGGTCCTTTGGCCTCCAGAGTGCACGACACATACAGTGTTTACCTCAGGTCAGCAACAGCATGAACATGCTGGTCCCCCATGGAGAAAAGCCTACTGCACTCATCACATTTGAATTGTCAACATCAATAATCAGTCAGATAACCTTTAGTCAAAGTGGATGCATGTGTTTGGAACACGATTTTTCAGATAAGGGACGGGATACAGAATGTCTTTTTATATTTTAAATTACTACTATTTGGCCATGTTAAATCATACTTAATTCGCAAACGGTCCATAAAGCTTAAAGCCTTTACAGCAGCAAAAGAGAAGCATAGTGCCTGGAGCTAGTACACACTTCTCCTTCCCTTATTCCATGTCACCAAAGCATCCCATCAAAGCCTGCCTCCTTCCTGTTGTAAGGTAGGAAAAAAAATCAATGCCGCAATCTTTTCTTTTTGCCTCCTCCAATCCGTAATTGAAATGGAAAATCAAATGAACGGCAAGCAGATAATTGTTTTATCAATATTCCCTGCCTGCCCTACAAGGGTCAGTGCAGAATGATCATGAGTCGGGGATATGACGAGGACAAAATGTGAAATTGAACAGCTAGGAGGCAATAAATCAGCCTTGACAACTAAGAGTGACCAGCATGTAGCTGCAGCAGGCAGCTCTCCCTTCAGAATTTGTCCTAAAGCTGTCTACACTAAATGGGGAATATTCATCTCATTATTGTTGCACTTAATATTGCTATCAAATATTATTCTTAGAGTCCAGACGGGAAGTCAAGGTCACCCGCGCTATTATTGTTGTCATTGTTAGTGTGTGATATTGAGAGTATAATGGAGGGCAATGCCACATGGTCTGCTGGGCTTATGAAGAGGCAAAGAATAAATTCATTTGTTAGAGTTGAGGAAAGTGGTTCACTGTTTGGTTTGTGGTCATGACTGTTACTGCTACTTTAAGTAGCTATGAACATGTGAAAACCAGCAATAATGTAGCATAAAAACACTCAGCCCCAGTAGTAACAATGGCTTTGGCCAGTTTTTATGTTGGCTCGTTGGTGCAGTTGTCAGGTTACAAAGAGGGTTAATGTCAATAGTGTTCTGTGGTAGCTTAAGATAGAAAAGATAAGAATGAATAAAATGAAATATTAGATATAAATTAATAATCTTGTTAACAAAAAACTGGCATTAACCAGTTAAAATCTGTTGATATTGCTTTTTGGGGGTTAGAACTACATTCCAAACTCTCAAAAACATTCAGTTAACAAGATGTAAAACAAAGAAAGTCAAAAAATCTTCACACTTTACAAGCTTTAGCACTAACGCTGCCCGGCTCATTGATTAACGAAACAAAAATGCATACCAGCTTATTTTTGTTTCTTCTATAATATATATATATATATCTTTAAATAAACCCATCGTGCCAGCTTTCTAGGTCTTATAAAAACTGCAGATAAAACTGTTGCCAGAAAATCGACATCTTAAATCATGTGACGTCCCTTCCCATCTGGCTCATCCAGTTGCAAGGCATTGACAAAAATATGAAATTGATTTGGTTGAAGGGTGTTAAAGAGCCGACAGGAGAATGTCACAAACAATGAATGGTCACAGCTTGGAGGAAAATCAATGACAGAGGTTGAAGCCAGTCTCGAGTGCTACTTGGCAGTATTACACTGTTCCTGGAAAAGAGCTGTCTTCTGGCCTTGGTTGTCTGATCAAAAGGAAAACTTGATCGTTTTAATGATGGAGGATACGATAAAACTGACAGCTGAAATACAGACGCTGAGGCAGGGATTGTTTGACTTCAGTGTAGGTGGCAGCTGCATGCATTGTTTGAAATTCATTTTTAATTCGCTGCTGCAGGATGACTATATATATATATATCTATACTTCATTTGTATACGTGGGCTCGTAGTGCAGAACCACACAGACCCCCCGGTAGCTTGTGAAGCAATAGTTGTCACCTTGTAAAGCATATATGTACCAGAACGTGTACATTATAGCAAGTGCAGCACAATCATACATTTCTGAGATGTTGGACAGCTTTGCTCCATAAATCATACTGGCCTAGAGTCAACAGATGGGGGGGGGGGAGCTCTATATTTTACCCAACTTGTGTTAATTTTACTGTGTGGATTATCATCCTTGAAAAGAAAAAAAAAATGAATTGGCGGAGTGTCTTTCAAGTGGACAAAGTGATGAAAATCCCCCCCTACTTTGTTGGGATTGCAGTTGTAAGCTTTGCACCATATGCTACTTTCCTCTTTAGCTGGGATTATGCCATCATTATTGCTGATAAAAGCTGTTTACTGCCTTGGCTCCAAATCGATGCTCGGGGCGCTCTGAAACTGGCATTCCCTCTCCAGAAGAGTTCATTCCATGCCAGCTGCTCAGGATTCAACCCCCTTTTGTTTAAGATTTCACAGTTTTTGTAATGTTTATTTTCTATTTAGTCCCCCCTCCTCCCTCACGTACAAGGTTTTTTCCTGCATTAGCATATGTTTGCAACAATTTGACATTTACATTTGATTTGCTTACAGCAGATTGAAGGTGTCTGAGGCATGGTTATACAGTAGTCTTGGAGCTACGGTGCTAGTTAATGCAGGAGAGATTGCAAAATAGAAAATAATAACGTCTGTTTTGAGGAGGTGTTTTTTTTGCTACCACAATGCAGTCGTGGCACTAAAAGGCTCTGAAGTTGGAGCAATATCCTAAAGGCTCCTTTCTCACAGCGTTACCAATCAATGGCATAATCACTCAATGCAGATTCAGCCCGACAGCTGTGTTAAGATAACAACTGGTTCTCATGACTATACCGGCCCCAATGACCTTGTGTGCCTCAAATTAATAATGTAAAATCAACACAAGACAACCACCCCCCTGGTTCCCATGCAGACAATGATGAACTACCTTTTCGCCGTACCATCAAAGGCCACTCAGACTAAGCCATGTTTCAAGGCATATACAATAATGTCACTTTTTTTTCTTTCTTTCTTTCTTTCTTTTTTTTTTTTTTCAACTTAGGCTCCATGTCCCTTAAATAATGTCTCTCACTCTTCCTCTACAGCTCCCTAGTACCCAGGGAAATCATACTGATCAATATTTCCCATTTTAGAGGAACTGCAGCAAACATTCACACAGGATTTACTGTAGCCCTCTGTTAGACTTTAATCAAGCTATAATTTAGATCCAACAAACAAAAGGTTCTCAAGAAAAAGCGATGGAAGGCCTTTTTTTTTGTAATTTTACAGGTTTCCTCTTTTATTAGCTTTATTTAGTCTCCCAGATTATATTTTACTTTTTATCTTTTACCAAGGTCTATCTATTTTTTTTTTTTTTCCGCACATTCGCTTTCTTTTTCGGCAACTGTGTCTGCTGCTGTTCACGCATGTGCTCGCATGCATTGATAATGTCTTCACAGGGCATAAATCAGAACATGCTATCTCAGTACTTCTTTATATTGGTCAAGGGCCATTGAGCAAAACAGCTTAATGCGCCCTTAACCATTTCAGTCATGGCAGGAAGTGGAAAGACTGCTGACTGGCTGACACAGGGGCCGACACCCTCTGCAGTCTGTTTATTGTTTAATCATAAAGTGTGTCGGATTTTTAGGAAAATGCGTCGGAATAACCATTGTTGAAGAATTTCAAATAAAGGTGATAGACAGGAGATGAGGCAGGATGAATCATATACTGCATTGACCTATTGTATTTAATATAACCTTTATTTTTTAAGTCTGTACATATATATGTACAAAATATAGACAGAATGAATGTGTATATATTCATTTAACATCATAGAGCTTCACCTTGCGGCAAAATAGCCAGCGATACAAGGTTTTAGACTAACGAGCTAATCTACCGGAAAAGTATATATATTTATAGCATGCTACAAGAAAACAAAATTTCAATATCCTTTCATATCATATATGCCACCACCGACGTTAGAACTGCCAATGGCACAAGCTAATCTTTTACTCACGACTATCTTCACCTTTTAAATCAGCGTCAAATATCATTACGCTAGGTCTTGACCTACGAAATAGCGAAAGCACGTTGAAAAGAGAGAACGCAGTGGTAAACAAAGTGTTTATCTGCTCTTTTAATGCCAAAGTTTTGGCAGCTGATATTCCTTTCATACCTCTTGGGTATCGTGTAGCAGCTCCTCGTTCATGCATGACTGTCGGCACACAAACTTAAGCTTAACCCTACCGAGGGAGCGCTTCCCAGAGCTCCTGAAGGTTTGGCAAGCTCAGGCAGGATGTGGAGGACTGAGTGGAGCTCAGGCAAATCCATAATGAGCATGTAGTCACAGTTTCATGGGACATATGCATACGGAGAAATCGAAGACGGGCTCGCGAGCGATGCGTTGCAACTTCTTCTCTAGTTGTTCTTGAATGAACTCGCGTTTTTTTATTTACTCGTGTAATCTCGACAAACAAGACGGCCGGCGTGCTTGTCGTTGAAAAGGATTTTGTGACTGGAACGGCGTACAAGACATTTGGGTTTGCTCTCTGATCTCTACTTGAACTTGATGAGAACTGGGTGACCAGAGTTCAGACTGTTGTTGACTATTATCCATGGCAGGTGGTGACAGAGCATGTGTGGTCCCCATCACAGGTGTGTGCAATTAGCCTGACAGCTAGTCCTGGATTGCCATGAAATAAGACCCTCTACTGTTTATGTGACAGCGTGTGTGTGTGTGTTTAGGTGTCTGCCTTTGTGTGCGCGCGTATGTGTGCATAGTACTTACCAGCAAATATAAACTGCTGCACCCCCACAAGATC
Source organism: Stegastes partitus (assembly GCF_000690725.1). Taxonomy (NCBI): domain Eukaryota; kingdom Metazoa; phylum Chordata; class Actinopteri; family Pomacentridae; genus Stegastes; species Stegastes partitus. The sequence continues at coordinate 389,699 of NW_007577775.1, forward strand.
CTTTAACAAAGCACCACGGCGCAGCAGTGTTAGACGATGTTATACAGCGCACCGCGTAGATCCAAACTGGGTGTTGTTGCGAGCTAGGAGAATCTGTGTGTCATTTATTCAGCCTCCTGTAATGGGGAATGGACTTGGAAGAGAAGAGAGGGTAATGTATTGGAAAATATCCCTTTCAGCACCTCAGCATTACTTGTCATAGGTCAGGCTTAAAACGTAGCTTGATACAGTTATTAACTCTAATCCGGGCATAAACACAAATCCTCAAGCACCAGCCCAATTAATAATTTGCATAATTAACATGCATTTTAAATAGAGGCTGGTCGTGTCGTTGCCAAAGCAGGGATGGGGGTAATTAGGGCTAACGGAGCAGTGCCTAGGGCCCTTACCCGCGGACGTGCTGCAGTCATTTCCAGCAAAGGGATTGACAACTGCAAGACAAGCTCCCTCGGCTTAGAGCAAAACCCCCTTTGACAGAATTAATAGTTGACAAACTGCTCCTAAAGCCCTGGCATTGTTTCTGTCAGTTGTTTGGTTTGATGTCACTGTTAGACATTATAAATCAATAGTGTCAGGATTTAGTAATGTTTATAGCCAGCCATGGTTTATTATTTCATGTGACTGTCATGGACAAATAGTATTTATCATAGCTGTCTATAAATTACAGCAGACAGACTGTTGGTTTACCCAAACTCACTCTGCTCTTACAGAGCCCATTCCAACGTCCACTTACATATTTAGAGTAATTTATTTTCGCAGCCGTAGGCCCACATTAACCCTTTGCTTTCTCATACTCCTCTGAGACTGATTGTGGCTTGATTGCTGCGCCTCCGCTGACACATTAATGCAGCTGATCAAAGCACATTCCAAGCCGGTTGTTGTTGTTTTCTTTTGTTGTTGTTTTTTTTATCATTGTATTTGTCTTCAAAAGGTTTTAAATTCTGATAAACCGAACAGACAGCCACTTCTTTTTGAAGTTTTTACATTATAAACCCACTCCGACTCCTCTTTCTTAGGGAGATACGAGTGATTATGTGAGGTTATTATGTTGAGAAAGAAGTCGTAGTGAAATGTTTTAGTAAGACGTTCTACTCCTGCTTCGTCAGTGTCTTTTACATGACAAATTTATAACGCGTTCATTCAGCCAGTCAGCTTTCAGTGCAACAAAATGGTCCTAACCTTTGCATCAGTGCCACACTCATCAAAAACAATTAGAATCATCGGTTTTAATGAGATGATTGATCGGTCAGCTCTTGCAACACTTTGTCAACACAGAGCAAGAACACAATCGCTGTATTCAGTGATTGATGCTATCTGTAAACATTACCATTACTTACATTAACACATGGATTTGTCTTGTTTACATTCTCTATCATAATGAATACGTAACAATGAGACATTATTGACCAACGCGCTTTGTGCTCAGCAGCCACCGTTCACGTGTATTGATGAGGGTCTTTTGGCTTTTTTTATTTTGGTATTCTACTAAACGTAGGTAACCTCTATGATTCCCTCATTAAATTTTTGTATTAAACTGTCTTTAATATCTTTTCTAAGGCTGTGAAAGGATGTCAGTGAACACTAAAAAAGAGAGAAGAGAGGGTAAGCTGAGCTGAAGCGGTGGTATTGATCAGCTGTGCCATCGACTATAAGGTCCACTTTCAGCAGGGAGGTCATTAGTTACTCCTGTGTGCTAATTCATCCCCGGGTTGAGGCGTATCCGTTAGAATGCTAATTCACTACTATGATCTGACAGCTGGGGTAAAGAAAGGGGCAAGCAGGCTGCCGCAGAGAGAGGACCGGGGGCGGGGGGGAGCTGCAGCGGCCTACTGGTCTGGTCTTGTGTTTGGGTAAAGAGGGGGACTTCAGTACATGGGATGTGGCAGAGTGTGCACGGAAAAAAGGCGTGCAGAACTGACCCCTGCTGTCTTTGCCCCCTAGCAGTAATGATGTAAAAGAAAGATGACATTTGGTGTCCACATTTAACTTGCATTTGCAGTCCACTTGAGAGGTCCAGTATGCGTGACCTACCTTGATTAAGCCTGGGGCTGCCCTGGACTGTACCCTTTAGACTGAAACAAAAAAGTGGAAGCTCACAGGAGAAAGCTGAGCCTGTATAATTGGGCCAAGTAGAGCTGCGGGAGGCAGCCAGTCTCCGCTTTGCCTTTTGTATATTCATGACCCCCCCGACTTGATTGATGGAAGGATAGCATTTGGTGACACTGTCATTTGCAAGTTGAAAAGGTAGTGTAGTGGCTGGAGCGGCGCTGTGGCTGTGCCTTAGAAGGGGCATCGAGGAGGCTCATTTCTATGCTGATGATATCCAGCCCCCTCTCATTTTCTTTGTCTCCGTTAGAAGGACATCTGCTGACAACACGGAGTTTAAAAAGAACCAAGTTGAAAATGAAAAGGCGGCAAAGAAACATGCATCTGTGTGTTTGCATGTGAAAAGCACATGTTCGAACAGCGATTTTAATCAGTGTGAAAGTTTGCCATTTGATATCTGCATAATTGTGTCTTGCATTTGAGTGGAATTGAGCATTTTGAGGCAGATGGCTGGAGAAATGTATTATATAGTAGTGGGAAGACTCGCACATATTGTTTTTTTGATCTCGCAGCTTTGAACTCGTGTTGCTTTAGCTGTCAGACGATCTAATCACGAACCATTAAGGGCAGGTAGCGTAGAGTTTGACAGATTAAAATCATATTTCACTAAGATTTTTCCCTAAGAAGCTATAACGCTCCACCCATATCTCAGTTTACAGCCCTCTGAAGTAAAGTCCTCTGCTGCACTGTTATACTTTAAAGATAATTAATGACTGTTGACTTAATCTTCTGTTTACACTTACAGGTTGCCTTTTGTGAGAACAGAAATACATACAAATTCGAATGAAGGACAACTATGGCATTATAACCTCCTGGTATTGACCACGTTACCTTTTATTGTCATGCCGTAAACATGGTATTTCTTCTCCTTATTGTTAGTTTTATTACTAAAGCCATGAGTTGCAGTCATCTTTAGATTTGAGAATGGCGTTCTTGTACAATTTAAAGAGGCAAAGCATCATTTGCTTTTACCAAAGTTACTACAATGAAAAAGAAATCTACTTGAAATCAAATGCTACCCTTCTGGTTATTTTAGGTGTAGCAGGCAGCTACAAGTAATTGCACACTTTGCATTTCTAAAAATATACAGCAGCACATATTTTGTTTGACTGAATATTACTTCATTGAAATGAAGTAGCTGCAGATCTGAAAGAAATGCGGAACCACATATCTATATATATAATCCAGACTGGAAAACACTGTCATGTCCTGACAATTAAAATGACAACTCGGTCTTGAAATAATAAATGTGACATTTGACATCCAAAGGTAAATGAGACTTTGAAAGCCAGAAGATGCGACGACGTCTTAATCTGTCTAAATATTACTGGAGCCACACTTCACTTCGGGAAGTGCAAAGAGGGACGAGGGCTGGTGACAGAAATATCAGTTTCCTAGAGACACTTCTGCTCTCCCTTCAGCACTACAACCCACACTTATCAGAGCCACAATTTATAGCTGCGGTGTGAAGTGTTCGCCTGCAACTCCCATCTTTGTATTTACACCAATTAGCACATAAACTCTAATTACTGAGATCAAGGCAACCGGGAGTCCATAAATGCAAAGCGACGCAGAGAGCCAAGTCAGCTGACAAGAGAGGGAAGGTGACAATAAATAGGGAAGTATCAATTAGGCATCAATGACGCGATGATGCATGTGCGTGCTGGGAGGTGTCACGCGGTGGGGGGAGGGAAGTGGGAGTGTGAAATGTGCGGGGGCAGTGGGGTCCACAGAAAGTTGCACCGGCTGTGGGGTCTTGTAACTCACACGCTGACACACGGAGCGGCGACACGTCGACCGTACAACACGTTGCCATATTAACACCGAGGCACAATCAGGCACTTCTCTTGTGTCTCAGTGAAAAGCAGCATTTATCACAGCGCTGCGCTACTTATAAGGTAACAATTAACGCAGACTAATTTCAGGGGCACGTTGCAAAGTCAAAAGGGATAAAAGTTAGTTCAAAATAAGAAGAAATTAATATGTTATAGCAAAGGGTCATTAAAGAACTCACATAATTGGAGGACAGATTTGACAGCTTAAACTCGTGTTTAATTACGAGGACTAAACCCAATCACAGCTGGAGAAAGTAGAGGCTTCGCATAATGACTCGAAATGGATCGCGGACTACGCTTGAACCTCAGGTTAATCCCAATAAATTGAACTTGATCAAAGACTATGGCAGTAAAAAAGTATGGCTCCGCACATTAATCTAACAAACGCATAAAACAGGACTGGCTCAGCTCTATAAATTAAACTCTGGCTGCAGGAATGCTGATCAGGAGAAATTTTGCCAGCATTGGCTCAAGCTGCCTCTGTATGTCTGAAGTCTTGTTATCCCCTTGTCTTGATCTGGAATGGTGTTATCTATTCCCTTCTCCTTGTGCAGCTTGGATTTTTTTTTTCTTCTTTTTGCAGGATGGCCCAATGATGGATTTGCAAAGTGGCTGTTTACAAGAGACTGTAGAGCATTAAAGAGCTGCCAGAAGGTCCATTAACATAAATGTTTAAATCAAACACACAAACTTATGCCCCCAAAATGAAGCTGTTTCCTGCATTAATCTTCCACATCTGCCTTTGGTCCAGCAATTAGTCCCCTCTCATCCTATCTACCTCTCACTCAGTGACCGGTGTTTACAGAATAAAAGACATGGAGGAGGAGATATGTGGTGTGCAATGTCACTGCTGAGACGGCAGCTTCCAGAAATCTCACCAGGATCCAGCAAATAATTGTCAGTCTTGTATATTACGGTAGAGTTTGTGGCATGACTGTGAGGTCTCGCAGACCTCGTGTGACCCGCCAGACAGTTTACTTCTTCATTTTTTCTCTCTATCAGCACACGGCTCCACTGCTGATTTAAAGCCTTGTAAAAATGTCTCATTTTAAATACTGTTTGCATGCAGGTCCCTGGAAGACATTTCATGCTCAGCAGATTTACATTATAGCCATTATTATGATTTTATGACGCTGAAGTCTTAAAAAGTATTTCCCCAAAAACGCTTGGGAATTGTCCGAGTAGTGCCAAGTGTAAATATTTGCCTATGCTATGTCTGAGTTTCTCTCTCAGTGAAAGCCACAAAGGTCCCAGACATCAGCGTTCACATGAGATAAAAGCTGCTCCCTAGAGAGGTTAATGGCATGTTTCTCCTTGACCTAAAATCAATCCCTCAGATTTAAGTGAACTTCCGAAAAATTTAGTGAAACAATGAAAAATAAAGTGACACGCGAATAGATTTCCGACCAGAGTGACCTTAATCATGACAAATTCCGCTAGAATTTCATGTTCCTTCGCTCGTTTGCTGAGATAGCAGATTTAATGGACTCATTCTTACGCTGCGGACATCAAGGATAAGATGTCTGAAGTAGATTAGAGCAGAATTAGACTCTGCTTTTCCTCATCCACCATTTACGTACGCTATCTTGTCTTTCGAGACATCGCGCCCCTTTTATCAAAAGTTCCCGTCCGCGGCATATTTCACGCACACTTTTCTCCGTCTGCTTCATGCCTTGAAAGTCCTGGAAGCGCTATTGGAGGCAACCGAATGTAGCTGAGATGAATAAAGCATGTGAATTGATTCCTCCATCACCTGGATGGGCTGTTGATTTTGGGGAGAGTTATCGCTGTTTTCCTAAGTGTGGCGTGGAGATTTGCTGGAGGGCTGAGTGATCGATTCAGCAGCCTGGAGCATCCTAGTGTGTTTATACATGGCTTGTATGGCAGCTTTCATAAGACATTTACCCCATGATTTGCGATGAGCTTATGTGTGAATAATTAATGGCAATTAATCCTTAATTACAGTAATTAGGCAAGTCACAGGAAATTAGGCTGCAGCTGGAGAAGCCCGTGCCTAGGAAAAGGGAGGACTGGGGCTGAGAGAACGTGCCATTTAGTGACAGTGGAGCCATGCTACAATGATTGCGTGGCAGGCCTGCATCAGTGTGCTCGCTTGCCAGCAGAGATAAGAGTATAGGAAGACACAGATGCTGCTGGCCACTGAGCCAGACCCTGCACAGCAATCACAAGCACACAGAGCGGCGACACACCTAATAAAACCTCCCTATAAAAGTCCCCCGCAAGGTGACCTTTGACCTCGGCAGCACCAATATTTCTTAGTTTGCTCGAAATTACACGCTAAGAGGTGATGAACCACTTCAACAGGTTGTGACTGATGAGCAAACAGTAATTGGTTAATGCTACATAGTGAGCTCCTGTTTTTTTCCTCCCTTATATAAAACTAGATTTACCACTTATTAGGGCCCCCAAGGCCGCAGACTTAAGCACCCAATGTGCTGCTAACACGAAGTTTATGAATTTACTGTGGCTGGAAAGAGAGACAGTCCAAGAAATATTTATTTGTACCTCTAATAAAACAATTAGCCTGGTTAGAATTATTAAAGGAAACTACAGCGGGCAGAGTTGTTTGGTTGCTGATTTCATTGTTTGGTAATTGTGGGAGAGATTAGGTGGATCTGTTCTGGGCAAAGACAGAGCACGAGAATGGGGACGGGGCTCTCTGTGTCTCGCTCGGAACTCATTTGTGCTTTTCCATGCTTGCCTTGATGAATTTCCGCTTCTTTCTGCTCCTGTTGCTTTCAATTACACTCTTATTCACAATCCTAATTGATATGCCAGTCTCAGTAGATGAACCATGGACTTTTTACAGTCCATTTTTCTATTCTTAGACCAACGTTTCCCCCCCACAACAAAATGGGACTGTGGATATCACAGATGGGAATTTTTTTTATTTATTTAATTTTTCCCAGCCTTTTGTTTTCATCAGATGTTATTTTAAAGCATTAGAATGATGCATTGCTTTATGTAAGAGAAAAATAAAATATGTTTTTAATCTACCAAACTTATTCTCTTAAGGGATCTGTGAAAGATGATTTTTTATTTTTTTTTGCTGTAATTCGGGGGCCCTCTGCCATTATGTGCTCGTACAATCGTCACCTCCTTTCATGCATTGCATACTTTTTCTTTCCCTTTTTCTTTTTTTTTTTCCACAAAAGGACTTTTAAGCTAACAGGGAATGTAAGTGAGTTGAGGAGGCATCCAACTGTGATATTACATTAACCCATAGTGCTTGGCCATGTCTGTCAGTGACTGAAGAATAAAGAGAACATGCTCTGCTCTACTCTTAAGCCTTCAGAAGTGCTATTAGAAATAATGAGGATTTATAGTAAGATAAAAGACGCTCTCCTTGCTCCTGAGTTCGGAATAGCTGGTCATATTCCACCACCAAAAGCCAAATAAGGCTCATTGGTGATGCATACACAGCCCCGGTAATATGATTAGTGAATGCATTGTGTTATATATTAAAGAGCCTCTCGTTTCTCTTGTATTCAGAAGCAAGCTGGGTGTTCAAAACCAGATATTACGCTTTGCTGTGATGTGAGCTTATGCCGTATATGTAATAAAATCTTTTAATCAGAGCTCAATGGGCACGTTGTGTTGTTGAGCCATTCAATAAGCTCTGCTGCCACACTCACAGGCCCTTAGTTTCTGCTTTTATGTATGACAAAGAGCAGGAAGCCGCTGAGTGGTTTGGTAACAATACCTGAACAGGCTCTTCACCGGCACAGGGAGATGCTGCTAACAGTGACAAGGTCAGCATGTTCTACAGGCCCCGCACATACATTCCTCACTATAAGTAATATAAATGAGGTTGTGTTAGCTGTAAACTCACAGCGTGTTGCCTGTGAGCTAAAGGGTAACTGCGCAGGAGCAACACCTCCAAATCTCCTCCTGAGCAGGTCTGACTGCACATGGGAGTCTGCTGCATGAAAGATAGAGCCACCTGCTTGAATCACGTCTCCCGCGTGGAGGCTTTGCAGAACTGAGCAAAGAATTTCAAGCAAAGTATGCTAAACAAGGTTCAACTGCACATCAGGATATATGCGGCCCCTGCCCGACTATCCTCCGCGACGTGTGCAGACTACACAGCGTATGCGAAATTAGCGTGTATCCGCAAACTCAGCGAAATTTGTTGAGCATACAGCTTTAACGGGGAGCAGCAGAGTTTGTGTTGTTAGGGGCATTCTTGTATCTGGAGTGGTGTTTACTCACATTGGCAATTAATTATTAATGCAGAAGCACTGAGAGGTTACAGCGATATGGCGCTCAGGCTTTCCAAGCACTGTCTATATATGAACAGTCAACATAGTGAGAGCTTCAAAGAACCCCTCTGAAATGTTTCAGACTCTCATGGAGAAAGCTTATTACAGTTGAAATGTTTTTCTAGGAGCCCCAGATATTCTTTGTGAATGCTATTGCCTGAAAAATATGGGGTATTTTTGTTTGTCTATATCAAGAGACGTGTAAACAAAGAGACAGTCAGCACTTGCAGCTTACTTGGCGTGAGTATTGCAGTTCACAAGTGAGAACTTGTTTGTGCAAAAAAAAATTGTTTTGCAAAAAAAAAAAAAACTGTGAAGATTTGACAAAGTGCAAAGATGTAGGATTCCATTTACCAGTCCAAAAATATATGACTTTCTAATGCAACTTATCACACAACATTTGCACAGTGGAAGGCTAATCAGTTTCTCTCATTAATTTCAGACTTCATATGTCCGAGCAGACACAGGCTGTGAAGGTTTTAATAATGAGCGCAGAGATAAACATCGATTGGCAATCTGCTCTTTTTGAGGCGTCTTTGTTGCCTGCAGAGCACTCTTGATGACACCTCTGTGGATCTGCTAATGGAGGAGGACCTGTAAGGCTATCCCCTGGCCTTTGTCTGACCTCTTTGTGGAGCTGAATTCTTCAGATGTTTGCAGGATCAAGTCACTTAATCTGTGGCACAGACTAGGGCCAGAAAAAAAAAGAGGACAGGGAGAGCACAGGAGAGGGAGGAGGAGGAGGAGGAGGAGGAGGGGAAAGGGTAGCAGACAAGCGCCTCACTCTGTCTGAAGGCAGAGCATTCAGCGCGCAGGGTAAAGAACTGCAAATGTCTGCCTGTTCTGTTATGCACCATTGTTTCATACAGAGCTGGAAATAGACAGGAACAGTGTAGCAGCAGAGCTCTGGCAGGCGGTGCGTTTTATTACTGCTAGACCATAGAATTAGACATTAGTGAATATGGCTCATTAAATGGCATGGAATGTTACCATTTTACATAATTCCTCCTGTATCGTTGTTGTAAATGAAATCCCGTTTCTGTCTCTGACTGCACTCCAGTCACTCAACAGCCATTACAGCTCTCCCATCATGCCCTAGCACTCCTTGAAAGCAGCTATCTATAATTTCAGGTCTGTGTCACACACAAAAAGCATGCTTTACAAGCCTAATGGTTTGCCGTGGTTGATGTGGAAGGGATATTGCGCAAATAGGAGGAAATCTGAAGAAATATTTGAGAATTAGGCAATGATGTATTCAGATGGCTGGAGAGACTAGGGTGGGCAACAAATATAAATAATGTATGTGGCGGGGCTCCTAAACATAAGCTGGAATTTGCTGCCGTACTTTTTGTTCTCAATCACCTTGATGAAACAATCCCGAAGAAATGGCTTCGTGAATGAGACCACTGACAAGCTGATTTTCCACCCCTGGCATGAGGCTGCTTTCTCCACTTAATGTTCTCCGATAAAGTGTAGCACAGAAGTAAACTAGAAGAGCCTCCACTCCTGACACATGTGACAGTATTTGCATCAATTATGCAGTCTACGACTGCGGCAGGAGGGAGCGGGAGAGAGGGGAGGAGATAGAAGAGAAAAGGGTTTGTGACAAGATGCAGAGGCAGAAATGAGAATTTCTCTTTAAAATGCATTCTTTAGAAAATAACATTCAAGATCATTTACATGAAAGCGGCTGCAGCGGTGAACTCGACAAAGCAGCAACAAAGTCTGTGGAGCGTTTTGACACTAAAGACTTTGGCAAACAGAGTACAGTATAATGGAGAGTTCTTTGTCTCCTCTGTATTCACTGTACACTGAATATCTGCTCTGAAGCCTACTGGAGGAGACAGTGAAATGAGGGGAGCGACTGGTTTATAGCTGAGAGGGAGGCTTGAGTCCCTTATTGCTAAATTCACCAAAAGAATAGGGTTTACATGGCTAAATAAGCCAAATAAACAGTGGTCTGCAATGGCTGGACTTTTTTTTTTTGTACACAAGTGAAAATCTTCTGTATTTTAAATTAAAAAAATAAGCTGATTTTTAGAAGACAGCCCGAGTACATCAAAGAAAGTTGTTAAAATAACGTTCTAGAATTGCCTCTGACAAGTTTATATCGCACTGGCTAGCAACAATTTGGAGAAATGTGTGTAACAAAAGATATTAGCTAACCCATGAGGCTGCGACTCCTGTAAAACCACAGCGGCGGAGGAAGATGCCTGTTTATTGGCAGAAGGAATAACTTTTAAACCGTGTCCCAGTTTCAACAGACTCCAGCACAGCATTTTATTTCACTGTGTCCAACCCTATTTCACATCCTAGTTAAGTACACTTACAAATCTGCTGTGCCATGGTTTCTAACCTCCCGTACACATGTGAATCCACACTGGCGCACACACACAAACACACACACAGAGTCACATCACTAGGCCTGTCACTGCCTTTTATCCATCGTCAGCCTTCAGCTGTATGGTTTATCCGTAGTGACACTATAGCAAAGTGCTTGACTGCTTTTTGCCAACAGACTGCAACACTTTAACTGTACTTAGTCATGCATCATTATGGCAGACTCAAAGCGGTGTGTCTGGGAATGCCTGCAGATGGTGGAGGTTGAACCATTTGGAAAGGAAGGCTCTGTGACAATGATGCTTATTGCATGAGTAAGTGTGTATGGGCACAGGAGTGTATCTATGTAGTAGTGCCGAATGGAAAATGGTGTTTCGAAAACGGTGCCATGCTGCTAATTCAACAGGCCTGAGAGAACATCCGCTGCTAGTGAGATATGATATATGAAATCTACATGCAAGTCTTTGTTAGAAAGGGCCTTTTATATGTGTATTGATCAGTCATTGTTTACTCCAATCGATGCTGACTTAGTGAAATGCAGCCTCCTCTCTGTTCTTTATAGAGATTTAACCCTCTCTGCATTGAATTTTATGGCTTTGTTCTCCTCTTCAAACCTTCCTCCTGCTGAAAATGTGATAGCGTATACTGTCACTTGTCACTTTCTCTTTATTTCAACAGATGACAAAGCTTTTACATTCAGCATTCTCCTCCACACATGGGTATTTTCAACAGATCTCTGCTGCTATTGAAAGATAAATGTTAACTTCATTCAATAGAAACCTCATTCAAGGTTCATACAAAGCTGGCTTCTTTATTCTTAAAGGAAATGAAGAAACCATTAGCAAAATATTCACTCACGGAGAAAGAGAATCTTATCTTTATTCCGCATGACCATGCAGAGCCATATTCCTTTTGACATCATTATGTAAAACCAATTTCTCTTTCATATCATTTCCGCTGTGCTGCATTACCACATCTATACACTCACTATTCTTTATTACAAAGTAGGTGGCCTAGAGGAAAATATATGCATTCGTTCCTTATGGCATAAAATATGCATATAGGTGCCTCATTTCATCTCCAATCTGTGTTATTCCTTTAAAAATTCACAGCTGCCTGCAGTCCCTCTTTAATATTTAATTTGACAACTTTTTAATCTGTCTTTATGTGATGAAGAAGTAATCGTCAGCTGTCACAAAAATGATTGAATTATACAATGGAACTGAAGTGACTCATAGGTTGTAGGCTTCATTATTTGTTTTGCTTCAGCTGTAACGTGAGCTTGAGGGAAAGAATATCCTTTTCACGCGCTAATTTATCTTCCGTCCTTATTCATCTTTTCTCCCCGGCACCCCACACGAAGCGCAACTACGTATAAGATTCATACATCATTCATACTTTGTTTACTAGCTCGTAGTTTAAGGCGAATCCAAATACCAGAGCCTCGTTGGCGTGTGAAAGAAAGAGTATTTAATTGTGCATCCCTGCTACTTGCTGTTCCAAAGTCCTTCATTTATTTCCACAGAGCAATGATAATTACTCCCTTTTCTTAGCTCTTCTGATCTTTAATGATCACATATTATCCATCAAGCTCGCTAAATAATTAGCGGCAACGTCTCGTGAAACAAGCCACCAACAGATGCTCCCACACCCACAAGGTGAACACGGGTGCGATTTCTCCTCGACGAGGTTACCCGAACAGAATCGTTTGGAAAAACAAAACAAATAGATAATGGAGCAACTTAAATGAACGCTGCAGCGGATGAATGATCAGCTCCGGCTCACTCCATAGCACCACCTCTGCCGGCCTCTCTGGCAATCTGGCCATGTTGGGCCCCCACTGTGGAACAGCATGGCACTGGGAGTTGTGGTAGCCAGTCCCCCCATAGCCCCAGGCTGCTTCTACCTTTGGTATGCTACTCAAGGTTAAAGGGATCCCAGTTGGGTGTTTAACAGTGTTGTGCCTGAATCTGAATGGCTTTTTTTTTTTTTTTTCTTTCCTCCTCCTGCACTATCTGTACTGTGTGGAGTGAACCCAGAGAACTATCCAGAACTGTTCATCTTTGGAGCATTTTACATCTATAATGTAGCTCCTACTTCACTATTCCAGCTGTAATATTTCTATAGCAGACCTTTAAATCCCTACACCGCTGTAATACTCTTATAAAGTAGCAGGGGTAAGTGATTTGAACCATTTTACTGTGAGGATCTGCTGTTTGCTGTACACGTGCAGCTTTTGCTGACATTCATTTTGAAACCACTCGGAGCACTTGCGACTCCGAGTAACAATGCAGGGGGAGAAAAAAAAATGCCTGCTGAGCTCTACAGTGAATATACCTCTGACCCAGACCGAGGAAAGGGAGATTTATGAAATCCACATGTTTAATACATTTCATTTTGTCCAAGGGATTTGTATTGCTTACCACAGTATTTTAGGGTTGAAACATTCTGTATAGTCACAGCTTGTATTGTCTGAGGAGAATAAACCCTGTCCGGTTCTGGCTGCCGAAGATTTGTTTTATAGCACCCACCTCCTTACACACATCAGCCGTGCGCTGTCTGAGGTATTGCATTTTGTTGTGCTGAGGTGTTAGGTATACACACCCTTAATCTTTAATGCATAATCCCCTGAAAATCCGCTACATAAATGAAAAAGATAACCCTCATATCAGCGTGGTGACAGAAAATAAGATAGCTAGGTAATTTAATAAAGGATTGACGCTGGCCCCGGTGTGATATGGTGTGTGACCTCTGTGTATTCATTGTGTTGCGCAGAGCAGGTGAGCACGGCTTGTAGAGAGCGGTTCTTCCTATTCTGCGAAACCCATCCTGGGAGTGTAACATCTGTGGTGACAAACAGAATGCACCATATGGATTAAAGCGCAGGGAGGCTAGTCACTGAAATATTTGCTTTCCCAAAGTGTTGACACAGTATGAAAAAAAAAAAGAAAGAAAAGAGAACCATGGCTGCGCTTTCCTCCTGTAATCAGGTAGCAGTTATCGCAGTGAAGTGTTTGCCTACCTAATGGTGTTTCCATTTTGTGCGAGTCTGTGTCATTGGCTTCCCATTTGGCTCTGCCTCCTCCCCACAGTAAGTGCCAACCTGCGGAGGCTCAGCGTGTAATACTTCTGTGTTTGCTCTGTCTGTGAGAATCAACACAAAAGACAAACCGGCGAATTGGTGGAGAGAGAAAAAGTCTTTTTGAAAAACATCACAACCGCGGTCAGGCCGCCGGTGTAGGAAGCGTTTAGTTCATTTAGCAGCTGACCGCATCGAGTCATAAATACTCCTCCCAGCCAACGCTTGTTTTACATCTAAAATGCACTTGAGTGTAATGTTGACAGATATAGCTTGTGACGAGTGATAGTCAGAATGTATGAGCGCCCATAATGCCGCTGTCAACCTCTGGTGCCAGACTGAAAATAAGCAGTTCACCTCTGTTTTCATTCAGGAGAGTGCAGCAGACAGCACCGGCTTCTCCGCTGTATTTATTGACTTGTTTTACTAGCCTGAAACAGGGTGCTTTTATACGGGCCTGCTCAGTCTTAAGACTCTCCAGACATTTACATTATTCCTGACTGAGTTACACACACATATAAAGGAGCACGTCCGCAGGCTACGTTAGATATATGCTCTTTTTCCACCTCTCCTTCTCTCTTACATTCATACAGACTCATGCACCATTTTATTACCACACCATTTTAGATATTGTTACACTGTACTTTCCACCTATTACCGTTGTATTTCACTCTATGGCGTGTCAGCTAATTATTTACCTTTTTCTGTTTTAAATGCGTAAAAAAAAAAATAGCTTTTGACTTGAATACTGCACAAGGAAAAAAAAAATCTCTGTTTATGCTAAAGCTGATTCGGTAGTATAAAGGCACAGATTTCACAAGGCTCTAAAAATCATCTTTCGCTGACTAATCTGCACGACTGCAGCGGAAGATAATGAATGCCAACACCAGAGTCACAGCCGACACTATGATCCCCCCACCCAGCCTAAACCTCCAGCAGTATTTACATGATATTTCATTTTAGAATAAACCTCTTTTCTCTCCCACTGTGAAGATATTGAACTCTTTCACACAGATGTCATCTTAACCAAAGCTTATTAAAAAGATGGACATCAAAGTTGTGGGTGCCCATTTATCTTATAGCACTCTAATTGGCCACCACAGGCTGGAGAACAACTAACTCCAAAATAGGAGGCGTCGAGTGGTTGGGCTAAAAGAAGAGGATGTCTAAAGACCTCTCAGTGGATTCATTGCCAATAAATCCTCGAGAATGAAAGCGGGGCTTTTCTAGGGGGGTATGGAATTTCGTAAATACATTATGAAATGCGATACGCTGAATTAACTGAACACTTATGGCCACGGGGTTGGCTTTCTTTGTTCTACCATGTTTTGGGGCTACATTGTCCTGTGCCTGACCTGCGACGTCAACGTTTGCTTGACATCTTTGGAGGTTTTTTTTTTTGTTTTTTTTTTTACCATCATTGCTGATGACATGAGGCAATACACTCTGAAAAGGTCATACGGCGCAGTAGCCATGAGTGAATTGAGATTACATTTTTGCAACTCCACGTAGTACGTATTGTTTTGAATTAACCATTCGCCACAGTGACTGAGACGGATTCTTTAGCCAGAGTCACCACTACTCCATCAAACACCACACACAGGCCTGAGGTGAATAATGTATTATGTTTTCCACTCAAGTGGGCAATAAAAACACAAAAACAAAGTCATTAATTGCCCACATACAGTAACCAAATGCCATCAAGAGCCTGTGCTCTCATTAACCTGGCACCTAATTATCTGCCTCCAGTCTGAGTCCTGACAAGCCCCACCGTCTGAACCCTCAGCTCGGTTGCGTTGCGTTGTGTTGTGTCAGCACTCGCCAACCGCAGCCAAGGCACCATTAGGTACAGAGGAGACAAAAGCTTCTTGCAGCAAAGGTTCCCTCTGCACGCGCCACCACAATGTTCCTCCTGTTAATGCCTTCCCTTCCAATTAAATCTGCAACTGTTAATTATTGTAATTATGAGAGCGAGCTCCCAGCTCTACCCCTCCCTCGCCGATGTGTGGAGACGCTACGGGAGCTGTTGTGTTGCTTCAGTGGCGCCTTGTCTCTGCTCCAGTGAAGCCCAAGCAGGGAATTGGATGCGGAGGGGGACCTGGTACACATGACAGGGGTGACGTGAGGGAGATTGAACGGTTCATCTTGGATAACTGGGCGAGCAAGTCACAGCCAATGGCCACACCTCCAGTCTAACTCATTAAATGGTGTGTAAAGTACATGCTGGGAATAATTAGCACCAAATAACCTTTTTTTGCTACCTTGTTTTCAGGGTATCGCACAAAAAAAAAAAAAAGAAGTGGAGTGTCATCTGTAGGTGTACAATAGGACTATTGAGCTGGTCAAATGAAATGAGGGAGATGATATTCTCCCAGCAATCATTCACTCATTTGCAAGGAACATGCCACAGTTATTTCACTCCTTTCTTATGGAAATGTGAAACTCTGTTCTTGCCGTGTTCTTTGAGAGACACTTGCGATGAATCCGAAGTGATGTGTTGAGTATAAGGAGAGCTGAAAAAGAGTGGATGGCAGGCCGGCTGCCTGTTAAGTCTCTGCATGTCTCAACATCCTCTTTGGCCTGCTTCTGTCACAAGCTGTTGTTTGGCCCGGACCTGATCTGCCCGGCTAACTCCTCGCACTGCACTCTGCAGACCTAGCACTAACCTGCAACATGGCTCAGAAGCCTGGATGCTTCCAGAAACAACGCTCGTGCTCAGGTACATTCAGCCTAAAATACTGGAGGTGGATGTGTGTTTTTTTTTTTTTTTTTTGTGTGAGCTTTATCAGTCCTCACCAAGAGACGCTGTGAGAATCAGCACGTCAAGCGCGGTCTTATTCCGGTGGCGTAACCTCAGTTGCCTCATAGCAGAGTCCTTACACGCTACCGCAGCTAGCAACGGATTCTGGCTTTACAATTTGGAGCTGAATTCTCTTCTATAAAAGACACTGAAGGAAAGAGCAGCTCCTTCTGCTTGAGGCAATGCAGCCTTTTCGTGGATACACTGCAAAATCTAAATGATGGACTGTCAACTCTCTTGCAGAAAAGGCACTGCAAAGAATAATCTCTCTGGCAGTGGATCATGGTTGGCTGTATGCTACCAATGCCGTTTCTTTGTTTATGTGAGCATGTAGCCTTCACACGCGCGCATGCAGACATGAACGTATGCACAGACACACACACACACACA
>NW_007577775.1:408081-530310 GCF_000690725.1 Stegastes partitus
GGAGGGAGGAGTGCCTCATCATCATCATCATCGAGGGACAAAGGCTACCTGAACTGACAGAGATCTTCTTTTCTGACCAGAGCCACTTTTTTGTCACTCCCCACCACCACCTCCTCGGTGCGCTGTCTGTTTAGTGTGTGCTGGTGGTGTATGATGGGAGAAGTCTTGACCCAGCACTGGGGGGCTGTAACACTTCACTGTCAGCGCGGCTGATTAGCTTATCACTCACCGCACTGGGAGGAAATACATCATCATTCCAGACAGGGATTCCCCAGTTTAGGGGCCCGTTCCCTGCCTTCTTTTACTCGGCATTTAATCACCAGACTTCTTTGTCCCCTCCAGTATTTCAGCCTCACCTCTAAAACCAATCCTTAGTGGTTTACCACGAGAGCTCGCTTCCTTTCGGGTGTGTTTTTTTTTGTGTGTATGTCTGAAAATCAGAACAGCTACAGTATTTGCTCTTCTTAAAATTTGGGTCGGAGACAGTGTTTCCAGACGCAGACATTTTCTGGAAAGCAGACTGAGCCATCTTTCTCAAATTATTCTTTTCAGCTCACTCAACAAAGAAAGTGAAACACAAAGTGGCAAATGTGCTTTGGCTTCCCCACAGTGTGGTATCAGGTATGGTAATTACTCTGCCATTAACATTGGGAATAGTTAATGTGTATTAATGTGTTAATGGCATGTTAATTACTGTACATGCTAGAGAGAGCCCGCAGGCATTCTCTCAGATTCTTTGTGCCATGTGGATGTAGGCCAGCCTTAAAAAAAAAAAGCCTTTAAGAACATCGATGAAAGAGGATCCTTATGTTTCATTTGTCAGAACAAAAGATTTTCAATGGTAATTTGATCCAGCTCCCCGCTTCTGGAGCTGAAGGTTACTGATCCAGGCGCCACGACAAAGGAGATGATATGAAGTCAAAGGAGACGTGGAACGCGGCTGTAGTGACACTGGCCTCTTTGTGAAATGGATACTCTAAGCCCTCTGTAGTCTCTAGTGTTTTGCTTTGGCAGCGGGTTTTAATAACACGGTGGATTAGAAGCCCTGGATCCTGAGTGCCAAGCTCGAGTTAAAACTCACCTTGGACGAGCCTCAGTAACAGGCTAGATGCCACGGTCCTCCTCCTCCTCCTCCTCCTCCTCCTCCTCCCAGACGCTAGCCTCTCCTCACACTGTCTGCTCCACAGCTTTAAGAGAGATGACCTTTGCAAATATTGACAGAAAATAAATTCTGTTTCGATTAGTTAGCTTTGGGAGACCTTTGCAGATCAATGCAATTAGATGAACAGAGTGTCGATACGTGGCCGGAGCCGTTCGCTGTGGAGGCACTGGGTGGGAGAGGAGCTGCAGGAGGTCAGGGTTACTTGTAATGAACAGGATGTTTTGGAAACAGCGGTGGAAGTAACAGAGTCGCGGGCGAGATCCCGTTACTGCTGCACAGAACCTTTTACTATCTCAAAAAAAAAAAAAAAAAAAGCATTGAGATATTGAAAGAAAAATGTTAACAAAAAGAGGAAAAAAAAAAAACGCCTGGCTTTATCTGCAAGAAGCGCTGCTCTTCCAGTGTATCGTCTGCCGTCTGACAGTGCAGTCAGTGCAGCAGAATGAGGTGAAGCCCAGAGCCACCCCTTCCCTCTTCAGCAGGCCACATTAACCCAGCAGGGCTCTGCCTTTATGGCTCTCCTGCTCACACTTCAGTGATGAGAGTAAACAAGCAGCGGGCCAAAGGTCAGCTAAGCCCACAGAATAAAAGAGGGCACAAGGGGAAAAAGAGGTGGGAGGAAAGGAGAGCGGCCCGAGGCAGTGCTCAGATCACTGTCAGGGCTTCAAGCAGGGAATGATGTACGAGACAACAGCCCCGAACCGGAAATGATTATAAACAGAGAACAGGGGAGAGTATATGAGAGAAAAGGGCTGCATTGTCTCTATCTGTCAAATTTGTTACTTCCTCGGATCAGATAACGGCAGTGAAACCTGTAAAAAGTGAAAAGGAGAACCACCCCTGACTGATAGCGATGGATTAATCACACTGTCTCCTTTTGTCTCAGCCACAGAAGAGAAATGAGGAACAATCATATATGCAAGTGCTTTTTTCCCACCTACCCCACCTGCATTGTTGAATGACAAATGAGGCCGATTAAGGACATGTGACATTATTATTATTACAATTTCGGACTTTTTTTTTTTTTTCTTTCTCTTCCCTTTTACATCATTAAATGCGTTCTGGTAATTAAGTGAGCCGGCATCATCATCAGGCCTCTGTGAAATGGCTGGAACATGTATAGATTTTTCATTCTTAAGTTCCTGTTGCTCGCAGGCTTTACCAAGGTGACACGACTCCTGCACTTTCCCTTTTGCACCGAGATTAATCCCACTTTGACTGTGGAGGTGGATTAGAGCTAAACTCGGGTGCCCAAACTTGTTTTAATACCCATATCGTCAGACAAAAACAGGATAAAGATTTGAGCGAGGAAAAGCAGCATTGCAGTGCTAGAATGTGACTGTGGAATTGCAAGTTACTATACAGATTTGTCAACCACACAGCAAATTAAAGATATTATCTCGCCCAAGCTTATATTGTGGAAGTTGTGTGATGATGCCGAGCTTAGGCGGCGAATCCGCAATCTTTAGCTCCTCCAACAAAGGTGCACGGAAAGAGACAGCGTGACAGAGATATGGTTTCTTATTTTTTTTTAATTTTTAGTATTTATGGGCTTGAGACGGACGCGCCATCCCTCCCAACGTGCGTTATGAATGACCAGCCAGAGCTGCTGTGGCACAAATACACCCTGGTGGACTCCTGCAGGGCCGTCTGCTTCTCAGAGCAGCACAGTAATCATTTTTATCCTGCTGATTTCCCAAATAGAAATGGACACGTATGATAAAAATGTCACGGCCACTCCACATGTCAGTGGACTAACAGGATTACGTGTCACTTTCTAATGTCTCGCTCTGTTTTCCTTTTGCTGTGAATGGCCACACTATTGCACACAGGAACTTTGTGGTAATATATGGTAAGAGACAAGTAGCTCTTTATGGCCTGTGATTATTTAGTTTGAATGAAACCAGTGATTTATGCCCATTTAGCTGAAAAGCCCTGTAAATTCCCTCAGCTGCATTTCCCCTGGATATAGAGTGAGTGGAGTGAAAGTGACAACTGGGTTTGGTGTGGAAATGTACGCTGCGTCCCAGAGTTATATTTAATATACCTGACATGAAAAACGTGCCTACCTACTTACCACCACCCGCAGCACAAAGGAAAGTGCAGCCCGCTGCGCTTGTGTTGAATCAGAGAGTGGGAGTAAATACTGAATTAGGAAAATATGAACCGTTGTGGCAGACAAACCACCAGCTATTAGAGCATGTTGAGATATGTAGCCAGGCATCTGGTCAGTCAACATTTGAATCATGTGCCATTTTGTTTCATGCTGCACAAACTGGAATAGAAACAGTCGAGTCTGTCCAGAACGATAGCTTTGGGTGGAGTTGTGCAAATGCAGTGTGATGTGGATGAGGGTTAGTGGAGCAGCGGCATATTGTCCACATGGATGGCTTGGCTCTGCAAAGCCTGATGGAGCCTTGTCCAGCATCTCAATGTCTCCAACACAAATAGCCACATTCATCCACTCCTCTCACACCATTACACCTAAAAGACTCAAAGCCAGCCGATCCATAAATAGAGGCAAATTTGTTTTTCAGTAGCACTGCAGTCGAACAAAACACCAACAGAGATGAAAACATCAGAGAAGTGGCCACAATATGTTTCCTCCCCCCCCCCCCCCCTTTTTTTTTTAAACCCAGAATTGTGTTTATAAGAAAGATATAAAGAGGAAAAGGAGTGTTTTCTCTCTAGTATTTACTCCTGTGGATGGTGCGCAGGGTCAGTCGGTCAAAGCATGGTAAAAGGGCTTCTCTGATTGCATGCCTACTGGCTGCCACAATAGAGCCACTAATCTTCTTATTTAGAATCCAGAGGCTGGCCATATCTTAATGAAGCTGTAATGAGCTGTTGAAAATCCCTGAATTGCGGGAGGGATTATTGAATTGAAACAACTCTGGTAATCATAACGTTCGAGTAGCCACTCGGTATTTACTGCCCATTGAGCCACATTTTTATCCACTTACTAGACTGAATTGCTTGAGCTTGTTTTTTTTTTTTGTTTTTTTTTTTTTGCTGTAATTCTGACCCGCAGTGTTTTTTTGTTTGTTTACTCTCTGAAAAGCCTGCCATTGTGCGGTTGCATTGCCAGCGCATCCAGGTGTGCATGTACGCTATCTGCTGTGTGATTACGACTCGCTGACAGGCTGGCGAGACAGAAAACCAGAGGAAATAAACAGCAGGAACTGAGAACAACAAAAAAAAAAAAACAGAATTCATGAATGAGCACTTTGCATAGAATTGATTCTGCACTCATTCTGCCATATGTAGATTTTCATTTCCCCGGCACATTTTTTTTTTTTTTATCACTCCTTAAAAATACTGCTAAATCAGGACTGTAAAATAGTACACTATTGAAAACTTACAAGCCGATAGAAATGAGGGAAGCAGTAGTTACTTTCTGGAGTTCCCCCAGCATTCACTGTGTCAAAGACAGAGACACTTACTAGAGGTATAGTTTTCTGTTTAGCATCCTTTCACAGAGTAGAAGTGCCACTTCACCATTGAGCATTTGTCAGTTTATGGATGTTGCTGTCATGTCAGCCTTCCCGTACACACAGTGTGCAGCGCAGTGTGTAAATAAAAGAGAACAGGCATAGACATGGGCGACAGGAACACAGCGCGCACACACAGGAGGCACTCGGTTCATACCTGCGAGGGAAACATCACAGTATAGCACACAATGCAGACATAGTGCCTTTAATTGCATTTAACAATTCAGTCTGGGTGTTTCTTTATTCGTAGTATTTATTTTTGCTTCAGTCTTGAACGTCCCCGAATGGCATCAGCTGAAACTGTGTCCCCCCGTTTATGTGTTGCTGCAGGTCTCAGCATCCGTGGCGCCCAGGAGGAGGACCCTCCAGACCCCCAGCTCATGCGTTTAGACAACATGCTGCTGGCAGAGGGAGTGGCAGGACCAGAGAAAGGTGGCGGATCTGCCGCTGCCGCAGCTGCTGCCGCGGCCTCGGGT
Source organism: Stegastes partitus (assembly GCF_000690725.1). Taxonomy (NCBI): domain Eukaryota; kingdom Metazoa; phylum Chordata; class Actinopteri; family Pomacentridae; genus Stegastes; species Stegastes partitus. Next base: position 413,211 of record NW_007577775.1, read on the forward strand.
GGAGCGGCCGACAACTCCATAGAACATTCCGACTACAGAGCCAAACTCACCCAGATCAGACAGATCTACCACACGGAGCTGGAGAAGTACGAACAGGTGAGGACGGGGCCTTCAGGATCCCACACCTTCCCAAGAACTGCTTTAGGTTTCTGCTTGAAGTAGCACACCTTCTCACGCAGTTTTGCTCTGCATCCACACAAAGAAAAAAAAATAGCATAAATGCATTTTTACTGCGAAAAAGGTTTAAATAACCATGTGACCACCAGCTGCTGTAAATTTCACTTCACGTTTAAATGGACCTATTGAATTGTACATAATAGTTCACAGGGCTTCTCAACACTCAGCTTACCCCGTGCATTATGAAGAAAATTGCAGAGAATATGTATGATGGGTGAGAATGTATTATTAGCTTGGAGAAGAAAAAAAAAAAATCTGCAGCGTTACTTACTGAGTTGTAGTTGATTATAGAGATCCAAAGGAGTGCCCTATTCATCTGTGTTAAATGAAAGTATGATCAGCTCCTTCACCTAGCACTTTGAGCCTGCCATTAAACACAGAGGCATTATGGGCGAAAATAGAAGGTGTAACAGTGATGCCTCAGCAAGCCAGTGAGGTAAATTAGACTAATTTACTCCGTGCTCTCTGAGAGAGGAGGTGGGTATGCGGGGGCACACAACACTTCGCCTGGAGTAAATGCATCTTTCTTAAGGGTGTTTCCAGGTTTTAATTATCTAAATGTAAATACTTAACGAATTTTACTCAGAGTAATGAGCTAAAGTGTGCACTACGTAAATGAGTTATTCTAATTAATCATGTATGAACTACTGGTTTAACGAAAAGCTGTTTAAATTCACTCTGCATTAAGGCCCGGCCAAATTGCAAATCTGCATTTATTCAAAGATGACTTCACCTATTATGTCATCAAAGTCACACGCAGACGGTGCACTTTCTTGAAGCTTTTAACACACAAAGAGCTTGTATGTAATTAACTCAATTAATAATATGAAAAATGTGCACAACTTTCGGGTGCCGGTTGAGCAGCCGGTGGAAGTTCTTATAAAACTTAACCCCATCTTGGCTGTTGTTTGTCGCTCTGTCTCTTGGCAGGCATGTAACGAATTTACCACCCATGTGATGAACCTGCTGAGGGAACAGTCTCGCACGCGGCCCATCTCTCCTAAAGAGATTGAACGCATGGTGGGAATCATCCACCGTAAGTTCAGCTCCATCCAGATGCAACTGAAGCAGAGCACCTGTGAGGCTGTCATGATCCTGCGCTCCAGATTCCTTGATGCCAGGTCAGTGAATTGTGTGTTTATGTGTGTATATATATATATGTGTGCGTGTGTGTGTGTGTGTATTAGGTATCTAGAAGCTTTTGTTGCTTCTGTATGACCCATTTAAGCAAATCCAGCGGGCGAGGTCATTTTTAGACTGCAGGTCTGAAGTTTCTTTCACTTTTCTGGCACAGCACACAGTGTGAGCACCGCAAAGATGCATAATTTTAATTATGTCCATGTTTCGTGCCTTATCCATTTTCAAGACAATCATGCCCTCACACCTGAGAGCAGTTAAGACCAAATGAAATGGGGACCGAGTCATGTGTAATGGATGGAGGGGAGGTCATCAGCAGGTGTTGTGGATTACTCTAATCACTAACAGTGTGGTGCAGCGTGGAGCTCTGTGGAGAGCGGCACAAGTTCAGGGCCAAACAAGCCAAGTGGAAGCACATTTGCTGCCCACTGCCTGTGTGAAGCACAGTAAACAAGGCAAAATAAGCAAATGCTCAACAACATGATAAGTAGTGCCCTTGGGAGGGAAGGGGACCCAGATCTAGTTAGAGTTTGCTTGTTTCTACTGGAGATCCCTGGGGCTGTGGCACTTCAGGAACAATGCTCAACTGTGCATGCCATGATTTCTATAATGTACCGAGATGCACTCCGACTGGGCTTTGCGCTCCATCACGAAGCCCACCCATCCGCTGCACTAAACTCTACACATTACACGCTTGGACTGGAGATTGGAGACCAACAGACCAAATTAAACATTGTATGTGTTTTGTGACTCTGTGTGTGTGCGTGTGTGTTTGTTTGTGTGCGTGTGCTTGTCAGTTTATTGGTCGGAGTCCTTGTCTTTTGTGTGTTGACGAGACTCTTGGAGCAGGACACGATATTCTGCTCCTGAGGGCCCTTAGAGCCCATTCCTCATTATTTTCACCATTTATGTGTGAGATTGATTGTGCAATTTGTGCAACCCAAATGGATGAGTTAATGCTGGTCTCACTAATAGGCTTGCTCGGCCTTTCTCTCGTTTTTCTCCCCACTCAGGCGGAAAAGGAGAAACTTCAGCAAGCAGGCGACGGAAATTTTGAACGAATATTTCTACTCGCACCTCAGCAACCCGTACCCCAGCGAGGAGGCTAAGGAGGAGCTGGCCAAGAAGTGCAGCATCACAGTTTCCCAGGTGGGTAGTGCTCATCTAACAGTAGCTGGTGGGTAATCAAGGTGGGAAAGGCTAAAGCCTAGAGGGATAGTTACCGTAGGTCACACCACCAAGACACAATGTCCTTTGCTAACCTTGACATTGTGACTGCCTAATGATGCTTCAGTCAAGGCTGGTCCCAGTCAGTCAGAGCAGGGCCACAGGGAAGGGAGACCTATATCATCTTAGCCTCAATCAAAGCACTATGCTGTCCTTCCTTAGCCAACCTCCCTCCCCCCCCTCCCCCAACGCTGGGTCCCCTGCCATTTTTCCCTCTCATTCCCATCCACCATGTGTGCTCTCTCTGTTGCCTGGTCAGTCGCTCAGGTCATAAGCTGGGAAGAAGAAGAAAAAAAAAAAAAATGGCATCATCCATTACTTTAAGAAAAAGCAGTTAAAGTGCGGTGCTTCAAAACACCGGATGATACTGGGTATTTATTTGTATGTTTGCTCTTCAAGTGACCTTGCAGGAGTCTGCTAATTCACAGTTATCTTTTACACTTTAAAGATGCGACTTTCCCACTTTATATATATCATAGTCTCCTCGTTGGGTAAAACCTGAAGGCAATATCTCTCACACCTAACCCTCACATCCAAAGTATTATTATCCTGTGCTCTCTTTTTCTGCTATGATTGTGACTACTATCTAGATTTTTTTTATACTCTATTGTTCTATGGTTGTCCTCATGAGACACAATATCAGAGAAACATGAATCTATACAATAATCTGCAGTGTTTTGTCTGTGTGGGGAGGGGGTGATGAGGGGTATATTGAGTGTAGTCATGAAGAGTCAGATACTGTAAAAGCCCATTCTTTTTTGCCTTCAGGGGGTGGGAAGCACCATCACAGTATCACAGGTATGTCATAACTTCTCCTGATCCACTGTTTTCATTTTTTTGTACCTCCTTTGTTTATGTATGTAATAGCCTCACAGTTTTCCACTGCACAGAACCTCCCTCCCTCACACTTCTGGATCAATGCTAATGTTATAAAATACAGTATTTGAAGTTTCAATTTACATTAAAAAAAAAAAAAAAAAAGTGGATAAGATGTACCAGCATTTTACATCCCACCTTTAAGTCACACAAGCCCACAGTCTACTTTTGATTGATTCATATTTTTTGACACTACACCCATGTTATCACCATATTATTGTGTCTACAAATGTGTCACATGTAATTTTACTTTCCGGCTCTTGTTTGCCACATTATCTTTTTTTTTTCTGGTTTTGTTTTGTTTTGTTTTGTTGTAGAGCGTTGACTAATTGTGTGGTTTTATTTTTCCTCAACCTTCAAATTGCGCTCTGAGTTCGGTTACCTCCCTCCCACCTCGTGATCGCTCCGTGCTTTGCAGCGTTTAAAGAAATGACCAGTGGCCTGCGCAAATGGAGCTCCACTCTGTTTGTGAGTGAGTGCCTCCCAAAACAGGGCCACTGTAGCAGTTCCCATGAGAACAAATCAGTCTATGCAGAAATTAGAGGGCTTTTAAAAATTCACTTGAACTCATCTCAGGCCCCATTAGTGGCGTACTCCTCGATAAGCGGAGGCCATGGCAGACATTCTTATTGACTTATTCTTAGTGCTTTGGCTCATTTTAAGTGAGTAACAAAGTCAGAGGCTTGACATAATGCCACATGCACCGTAAGTATGTTATCCCTCATCGTGGGCCAACCTTTCAGAATCACAAATGGATCGCTGTGGTCACACTGAGGGTTCAGCTAAGTAATTTTTCAAACACCCCCAAACTCTTTTTGCGGTGCTTTGTTGATTGCACAAGTAGTTCATTAAGTAAACACCATCCGTTGTGAATGGTATGCCAATATCACTCTGCAGCTTTGCTCGATACATCATCGCTGATGAAATACCCTGCGTCATTTTCGCAGGGATCATTTAAAATGTATGTGATGCACAGTCATCTTCCCTGAGAACAAACCCACATTCTTGCAGTTCGGATGCAGCGTTTAATTCAAATGCCCTTAAAACGCTGCAGTGATAACTTTTACCTCGCAAAGTGCTGAATGAAGACGTTGTTATCTGACCGTTTCGTGTGTCTGATTTGATTGCTACGTCCTGTTTCTTTATAGCAAATAGCGGAAGTGCAATGATGTATTGACGCTGTTAATATTACCTAAGTGGGTCTCTAAACGCGGGACCTTATTTCCTCTGCGACTTTGCATGTGCATTGCAATGACGGCATGGCATTGGATGGTTGTGATTTGTATCAGGATTTCCAGATGCTTCAGAGGCCACGTTTGATGTAATCTGTGTGACTGGGACACTGCGTTCAATGTTCAAACCTGATTCAAGTGCAGAGATAAATTTACTTTGCCTAAATGTGAAGGCATTTTTCTTCTGAGTGACACTTTTCAATATTCAGACTATTCATTATTAATGCGGCGCAGTGACAGCTTTGTGTTTCGATTTAAGGCTTACCATGGGGCAGTATAAGCTCAGATATGATCATAGAGGGTCCGTGCATTGCCATATACACTGACGAGTGAACAGTATTGACCTGAAATAGGGTGAAATAGTTTGAATTATTAACTACAGCGGCAACAGCCTCTCTAGTGGGCAGCAATGAAGGCAGTGGCACGTCCTTGCAAGGAGTCTGCATGGTCATTATACAAGCGCTGCCTTTGAGGCAGCTGATGTCGGGTAATTCAGTCTCACAACCTGTTTCTCACCAAACATAGGAGTCAATTGAATGCATGGCCTGCCACGAGATAAAAGGGAATTAGTTCTGTAGATTGGGTTGTGCTCCACACCTTACAGTGCCGTGCATTTGTTCAATATTTAGCTGAACCCAAGAATCGCTAAGGCCAGAGTTCAGTGGGCAGGAGAGAAATGTGTGTGCACAAGAAGATTTGATGCCAACACTGCTGAGTCTGTCCAGGCTTGTAACACCACATAGTAGTAGAGAGCAGTGTTGCTCTACAGAGGAGAGAAAAGTTAGGAAAAGTTATGTTTCAGCTGTCGATGTTTCATGAAACAATCTGTCACTTTTGACTGCAGAATTTGCGTGCATCATTCCTGTACTGGTGAAAGTAAAACTAAACTAGTGTGTAGTCGGTATCTATTAAGTCACACTTAATGATAAAATGTGTCTTCATGTACAAACACCACAAGTGGCTACAACTGACATTTTAATAAATGTAGAGCTGTTTAATACACTGTTTGTGTGAACATTTTGTTAAATTAAACAGACTGATGAGCTTTAGAAAACATTTTCTATGATTTTCAGGGGTTTGTGGGCACACAGTGAGCTGTCTAAAAGAGCGAGAATATTGCATCGTCTTTGGCTCTACAATCCACTATAAGCAGGTTAAGTAAAAAGGATGATGGCCAGGGCTTTCATTGCTTCCAATTAAACCTTGCTTGTTAGTTTAACCTCTAGGTAAACCCATCAAACAATTGATGTCAAGGAAACCCTGCCAACAGTGGGCCTCGCCTGAATGGTCATTAATTTTAATTGCCTAGATATTAAAGATTTAGAGCACAGAGACGTGCAGGATAGAAATGATCTGATGTCCTGCAAATCCAGTCAGTTTTTACGCCACAGCATTGGCGGGCTGCTGGGGATATTAAAATTTAAGCACATGGGTGGAAATTAAATAAAGCGTCATTAGGGGCAGCTGCTCTTTGGCTGGTCCAGCCGTGGGCTGCAGGGCCTGAGAGGGGGGCTGCAGCACAGCGACAAGACACTCTAATTTATAGGACCATTAAAAACAAGCATCATCTCATTATTATTCCACTGTTATTGCAGAGCCAGCATTCACACATAAGGTTCACCCCTCAAACAACTTTTCAACGTCTGATGTTGGATGTCATCATTTCAATTCAACAAAATTAACATTTCCAACTGCTCTAAATCTGAATATACCCAGTTTCTAACCTTAATTTGATCTCAGTTGTTCCTCGTGGCTTCAGAGTTCCACTTTACTTCAGTAAAACAGAGATTTGTTTAACACATCAGTTAACACTGACTGCCCCAATAATGCGTTTACTGCTTTACATGTCTGCAGGTCTTTGCCCTCTAACACTTGTTTTTGATAATTGTAAACAAAACTTGCTTTCCAAATCAGCAAGCATGCATGTACACACACACACACACACACACACACACACAATGGTTTTATTGCTGTATTAATGTTTTATTTTCAGAGTTACAGCGCTGTTAATTAAGGATTTATTATACAAGGATGTGCATGCTTAAGTAAGAATTTTTGTAAGATATGGACAGTCAACAAAGCTGTGCAATATGTTCCACTATTTATAATGTTTTTGCTAATTTTGACATGCAGCTTTACATGTAATAAACAACTTATAGCTCTCTTCATTCTTTGCCCTGCAACATTTATTCATTTCAGTAATTGTACATTTGCATTTCCATAAAGTGTCCTGGACTCACTGATTTTGATTCGCTCAGCAATCTTTAGAGAATAGAATATGTACATTCATATATTTCACTGAGGTAAATGTCAGAATTCATATCCTTAACAGTCCTGATATGAGCAATATATATAATCCACTGACTTTAGTGTCTGTGCAGTAGGAGCCCCTTGTGTTTTAGTTTTGTCAGGAGACAGATCTGAGAGCATGTCATGCTCCCATCCATGAGAAGACACAAGTGGCTCCTGATTATGGCTTAATTAGCTTGTGTACCCGGCGGACATTACTGCAGGGGCTGGGAATTGGGTACTTGATGGACCCAAACATGACATCTTGAAACAATCACACTGCTCAGTGCACGGTGCTGTGGCTGCTTGACGTCTGACTCCTCTGCTCCTCCTCCTTCTGCTCTCCCACACAGGTATCCAACTGGTTTGGCAACAAAAGGATCCGGTACAAGAAAAATATCGGCAAGTTTCAGGAAGAAGCCAACCTGTATGCCGCCAAGACTGCTGTAAATGCAGCACACGCTGCAGCCGCTGCAGTGCAGAACAGCCAGGCCAACTCCCCTACCACACCTAACTCCGGTAGGCACTCCTGCATATAGACGAAAAAAAATAAATAAAAAATCTGCCCTCTACCTCAGCCCTTAACCCGCTGCCTGCCTGCCTCACTCTCTCATGCACCATTCACACAGGCAAGAGTGACAGGCTCTGCTCCCAGCTTGGGGATCACAGTGTCTCCTGTCTATAAGACAGTTGATGCCAAGCAAACTCATGCATAAAGAGAGCGTTCCTGACTTGTGAACCGAGAACACATGTATTTTTGGCAAAATAAGAAAAAAAAGAAAAGAGAGAGAGAGAACGAGAATTCACAATGATGCCATGGGATTTGTTTTCCCTTGACTTTCTGTCAACTTTCTGTCATTTGTAATGTAATGGTATGTAGTCCCACTGAATGGTAAAGGTTTTGTTGCAAAATAAAGTGAAACATAATTGCTGGGAGCATTTTACCTAAAGTGATAGTGTTATATCAAAATGGCATTATATGCAGTTCATATTGAGTAATACAAAAACACAGAGCCTAAAAAGGGCATGTTTAGTCCAGTTTAATGAGTAATGTCATGCTGAGTTTGGACTAGGTTGACCTGCGTCGGGATGTGGTAAGCTTATGAAGTGGTCCCTTTTTCTTGCACCCAGGATTCCAGATGAAAGATGAAGAGTTTCAGCTGGATTCTGCAGAGAGCAAAAACACTCTTTTAAGCAACATGTTTACTGGTACTGGTCTTTTCATAAGCTTCTTATTGTCCTTGTCATTTACCATGTGATACCTCCCTGCCAACTTGTAGATTGGAAGTAGGCGATGTGGTACAATTGGGAGCTTAAGCGACCAACCACATGTAGAACCGGTCCCCCTTGTGTCATGTGATGTTCATTTCATTTGTGTCCACCGCATTCGTACAAAGACCTCCAGTCCTTCCGCATATCGTCCTTCTTCTGTTTGGTTTTTCTTGCTTCCCTTCCTTCACCCCTGTAGTTGCTTGCTTTATGGGAGTCTTTCTTCTGTGCATTTGTCTGCCTGAGTTGGGTCTGTTCATGCAGACTCGTGTGTGTCTGCGTTACTCGTGCGTGTGCGTGTGTGTCTGTGCTTTCCCTTTATAGCCCTCTCATGTATTCAGCTACTTACATCTTCCCTTTCCAGGTTCTTCAGGTTCTTTTAACCTCCCAAACTCTGGGGACATGTTCTTGAGCATGCAGAGTCTGAATGGGGATTCTTACCAAGGGGCACAAGTCGGAGCCAATGTACAGTCACAGGTAGGATCAACAATCAGGGGCAGTTCCTGACAACCAGTGCAGAGAGCTGTCCTTGTCTTGCCTGTGTACTGAGCCATCCACAGTGCAGTCTGAAGCACATTGAACCAAAAATAGAAAATACAAAAAAAACAACAACAAAAAAAAACACGCTGCTCATGCGAGGGCAGTTCAAATTACCAAGTGAGGTCTCCGATAACATCCGATTGACTTAAGTGTTTACTGACTATTTCGCTTTGGATGGAATATTTTGGCAGCCAAAATATAATCCCACCCCACTGCTATCATGCCACAAAGCAATTTCCTGGTTACTATTTCCAAAAACGTTTTGTGAATGCATTTGGCTTTGACTTGAGCTCTTGGGTTGGTATTGGGTTTTTGGTACTATGTTTTCCCCCTTTTTTCTGTACTCTATATTGCTATCTTCCTGTCTCATCTTGTTATTGTTTGTTGTTGATGTCTTCCATTTTGTGAGTTTAACGCAGCTACACAACCGGCACACACTCGCTACCATGCACTTAAGAAAAACAAAAAAAAAAGGCTATTTATGAGTCAGGTAAAAAAAAAATAAACACTCATTTAAAGCAACCATAGTGTATGTGTTATTTTTCACTTATATTTTTTTGTATATTTTTATTTTTAGTGTTATCAATCCATAGTTATGACAGGAGAAGTGATAGATTTAAGCATGCTAGTAACATTAGTAGGCTTTTTTTTTTCTTTACTACAACATCTATTAGTTGTTTTATCTGGTTAGTGCACCTACTGACTCCTTTTTTCTTTCTTTCTTTCTTTCTTTCTTTCAAATTTCACACTAGTTAGTATCTTTTGCTTCACCGAGCATGTTTGCAGTTAGTGTTGGACTGCTGCGAGACACCCAGTTGACCAGCTTGTCCACCTTGTCTGTCCCTTCAGGTGGATACCCTGCGCCATGTTATCAGTCAGACGGCAGGATACAATGATGCTCTGGGGGGAAACACGATGTATAGTCCACATGGCCTAAATGTAAGTAGAGCTTTTATGAGAAATCTATCACCACTCGTTTTCATCAATAAAATAAGCTGCATGGCTTTATTTTAATTTTACTTACTGAAATTACAGAGCATTCCAAAGCATGTGCGCTAAAATATTAGACAGTGCATGTCATCACTTTGCCACCTGATCTGAGTAAAAGTTGCATTTAATAAAGCACATTACGAGGGAATAAGATCGCCGGTTCCACTTTAATAAACATCTTTTAATACTTTGTTTGACTCGTGCTAAAAATGAGATGAAAAAAAAAAACGAAAACGGGATGTTTCGCCGCTCCGTATCTGTTGCGTTTTGGCTGTTTTGAAATGCTTCACAGAATTTTCCATACACTTATCTTCATGATAAAATATGAACATGTGATCGCCCGCAGCCTTTTCCAGACATGAATTCCATCTTCCCTGATGAGGTTTGATATGGCGCCTTTTTGTAAAGCAGCGCATAATCTGAAGCTATCAGAGTAAAGATTAATTTCGTTGATGAGAGAGGATGAAGAGTGAGGGGAAGAGAGAGAGAGAGAAAGAGAGGGAGGAATGCTATCAGACAGCTCTCTCTCTCTCTCTCTCTCTCTCTCTCCGTGCACTATATAAGAACTGCAGCATTGGCTTTCTTTATATTGTAATGCCTGTTGGGTGAAACGCATGCATATTCACCGTCTAATATTATTTAAAGCTCAAGCGTCAAAATAAGGTATTACATTTACAGGAATGTAACAGAAAATTTAGAAAAATGATTTGTGTGAAACAAAATTAACATGCTTTATGTAAACAAATGGTGCCAGCGTTCAATGCCGCTTGGTGTCATTTTGGCTTTGCTGTAGCCTTCTTGCTATAAGCTCTTTAGACATGTCAACTCCTCGCAGGATCAAGTGTTTTTCACTTTCTCACAAGGTTTCTCACTTCCATGTGCAGTGTAGACCTGTGCCTACCGGCTCACCAGAGCTCAGTGTGATCCCTGCTGAAGCATTAACTGACAGCACTGACTAACCTTAACACATGAAAAATGAGGATCAGAACAAAAGAGCAATGCGGTAATAAAATATGCTGAACAACAAATTGTGGCAAAGCTCCTATTTTTCTTTTTTTTTCTTTTTTTAAAGCAATAACCCAGAAATTGCCTTGTAGATATATTCGCATAGACTAACCTTTAGCTTTGTTGGTGGTGACGTAGAGGGATCCAGTAAAGGCTAGGTCACGCCTGGAGCAAAGCAAAGTCAGGCTGGCTAAGACTGGCTCTCTTGGAGAGGCCCTGCCTTGTCACTTTCACTCAGCTCTCCCCACCTCACGCGGCCCAAGCCCTCCCTCCTCTTGACTGACAGGAGAATATGTAGCGACAAGCTGTCGGTCGCTGCCGAAATCTGCTTAGACACTGATTTCAGGGATTGCTCCCATTGGTCGGGACACGAGACAAATTTGTTTCTGAGAGTCTCTTTGCTGATGCTACTGTAATGCAAAGACTGGACTAATCACACAGCATCACCGCATCTGCAACATTTTAATATCAGCTGACACTTTAGAGCAGCCAGAATGCATTCTTCCCTCGTTTTCCCTTCTATTTTCGGAGTGTCTAGAGTTTACCAGGCTCATGTTGCAGAGTATGTGATTGTAATCTTAACCTTTTCCCATTTGTGTCCCAGGCTAATGGAGGATGGCAAGATGCAACGACTCCGTCTTCTGTAATATCTCCAACAGAAGGACCTGGAAGTGTGCACTCTGATACCTCGAATTGATCCGCTATTAATGCATCTTTTGCCTCGAGATGGGCATGGACTTTCTAACTGGCCGACCAACTGAAGAGGATATAAAAAGAAAAAAGAAAAAAGAAAAAAAAAAACTTTTCACAAGAGATTGGTTTTCCTCTACCTTCAAATTTCCCACGACCATGCCGCACACATGCAAATTGCATCCTCCATTATGAACACCAAGTGTTTCCTGATCGCTCAGTGTTTTCTTTCTGTCTTCATAAATCAAGTGTAATCACCACGCTTTTTATTTGTTTGTTGTAGGGGTAAACACATACACATGTACAAATAGAAACAGCCCTCAGATGTTACTGAGTAAACTTTCAGGATAATTATCTCCTCTGAGCTCAAAAACTGGATGACACTCGTGTATTGTCCGTGATATTTTATGACATTTTAAACGGCCATTTGTTTGATTCTTGATTTAGTTACCACTTTCCATTTTGATAATTGGGTTGTCCTTCAGTTCTTACAATACGTAGATTAAAGCAGCTGTTTCTTTGACTGTAATGTGCTCGCAGTCTTGTCCAGCAACTCAACAATGCTGCTGTTGACAGCTCAATGGCAGCTTTGTAGTTACTTTCAAGATTTATTTTTGCCTTACAGCTGTATACATTAGTACAAGGAAATGACTATTCAAACTCTGGAACATAAAGAAGTGTAATTGATTGCTTGACTATAACATGACACCATTCCATATTTTATAATTTGATGTTTAGTATGTACATATGTAAACATTTTTTTTGTACTCCTTATGGAAATCAACATTTCCCCCCACAGTAGATCATTCCGTCGTGGCACACAGGAGCAGGCCCCATTACACAGGAAAAGTTGTACATAATATAGCTTAAGAGTAATTATACATCCCACCAATCAATACACAGCTTTATTACCTCATTCATAGAAACCAATAATTTCCAACATTTCTGTAGCTTAGAGTGCTCACTTACTACCTCTAAACAATATCACCACCATAGTTTCTTTGGCCCTTATTTAATGTTTTTATGTAGTTATTTTGATTACATCTTGTAACACTGTAAACTCTTCATCCTCTATGTAATCTAATGTATATTTTAATCTTTTAATAAAATGACGTTGCCGCACGGCAACTTAAAATGACAAAAATAAAAAACATGAAAATGATAACAATATTAATACCGTGGGAAAATAGACGGGGAAGGGGAGGCTGGGGAGGGGGGGCAAGAAGATGTCGGTCTGTTGGCTTTTACGAGGGGGGTGCGATGAACGTTGTTGATAAATTAACACCAAACAGTGAAACTGTTGTAAATACTGAAGAAGAAAAAAGAAAAGAAAAAAAAAACATTTTGAATGTTGCTCATCTTGTTACGAAATCATGCAAAAAAAAAGAAAAAAATCACTATAAAAACTGTAATGCATAAAGGTTTCAGTATTCAGAACTGTAAATTTCCAGCTCTGTTCAACAGGGTTCAAGACTTCTTTTCTCTTTTTTCTATTGTATGTGATTCTGAAACTGAAAAGTCATGACAAATGATTTGTGGCAGTGATTCTAATGTATTAAAGATGTTTAGTGTTACTTTCTAACCAGACTACACCCTGGACTGAAAAGTCTTCCTTGTGGTAGTTGTGTAATTTCAAACATGAATAAACCTTTTGCTTTCATGACAACAGGGCGTGTGTGTTTTTTTGTTTTTTTTTAAGGGTTGTTGAGTGAGGAGGAGAAGCTTGGCACTTTTCTCCATCATAAACTGCCAGCAATGGACACATTTTAATGGAAGGAGGCTGCACCTGTCCATTGATATTAATTTCAGAGTCATTACAGTCATTTCTCTCCTCTCATCAATGATAAAACAACACCTTTTTTTGTGTGTGTTTTTAGGTAAAAGAATGCCTGAAAACAAACATAAAATCAGGGTAATTTTTCACATAATTTATTCATAATGCATGAATGTGCTTCTCACATGGTGGGTAGAGGGTGAGGACTTAACCTGGTTTGCAGCTACTGTGGAGCTGACATGGTTAGTGCAATTAACTGAAATGTCAGGCACTTCTAATTCAGGCTATTTTGTCTGTCTGTTGTGGAAAGGCTGGCTTAATGGATCATTGGTTACCAATTCCACATGGAAATTGACATCCATTTATTCTCATTTTCTCAGCAGAGTTCTTCATTCCTGTCTCCCTCCTAAGCTCGTGTCCAGCGTTTCCGTCTCTGTCATGGACCCCCCCCTCCCTGATTTCAGTGTAAATACCACCAGAACACAGTGTGTTAGGACGCTGCAGCAAGGAGAGGATATCACACATTGATGAGCAGCAAGTTTAAGGCTTTTGTGCGAGCGCATGCAAGCGTGCACACGTGGTTTTTTTTATTTATTTATTTGTTTCAGCGTATGAATGTAGACAGACAGGAAAAACAGAAAAAAAAGAGATGTAACAGCATAAGCACAAGTTTAATTCAAGCGCAATGCACAGACGGTTTCCCGGGAGAGCATATTTGTCCACTCAACCAGCACAGAACTTCATTGAACACCTTTCTCTGGAAATCATATCTTTATCCTGATGTGCCACAGATTACAAAATGCATAGAGACGCATTTTCCTTAGCAAAATAAATTTTAAAACAGTATTATTGACTTTGAGGTAAATCAAAAATGAAGCTAAATGGATTTTCCAAACTGAATTGCATACCACTATTGTTGTGCAATAGGGAGTTTTAATTCAACATTTGGTGCATCCACGTAGGCCGGTTTTCTCAATGGCCATTCTTTTCTAATACAATAGAGTGTGCATATGCATATCAATGTCCGCTCTCAGGAATTACGAAAGCATATGGAGTTCATTCCAGTGCGGCTGTACTCATTCTACCTTTACAAATACATACATTTGCTTCCTCAAGGCTTCAACTATTCGATTTTAAGTACTGCACTCAGCGAAATTGGTCTCAGAACCTTTTAAATAAAGAAGTTACATTTTCTGAGATTATGCCTATTAGAGGTTTTTCTAAGGTTCATTAAAGACGACATTTTCTAAGTAAAATTCACCATGAAAAGCATGCATCATTAAATATGGAAATCCAGAATTATATTAGCAATATAATATAGCAAGCTAGTGCCAATTAAATTAGAGAAAGATATCATTTATATTATTAAGGTAGAGTTCATATTAGATTAAATATAAAATGTAATTTTGTCACGGTTTGATTTATTGCTTATGGTGCATTGTTCACAGACCCATGTTATACTGTATTTCAATAGAGTGATTGTTTAGATTAAAATGTAAAAAGCTGTAATTGCATCACACTGTTGCTAAATTAAATTGGTAGGAGGTTCAAACAGAAATTCATAAGCTGGTGTATATCTATATTTCATTCCTAAATGTGACTCTACAAGCACACGAGCGCCCTGAAACATGAGCAGCGTTTGCAAGCATTATGTTGTTCACTTTAGGTTTGGTGGAATAATTAATACCTTCTGCAAGACTTAAGGATGTGATTTCAGTGAGTAAAATAAATCAGTCTGAGAGGAGTCCAAGACAATGAAACAGGCTGCAGCTTTGATCCTTGATCAAAGATTGCAGCAATATGAGGAAACATAGAAACCAGTTGTAATTCTTTGGAATTTATATTAGAAGACTTTCCCAGAAAGAGCGGTATTGTGAAACCTGATTTAAGTTAATAAATCACAATTTAATCATTTGAGGTGCATTTAGAAACTCAACAAACAACATACAGAATCAATAATTAAGCTCACCTGCGCCTGTCTTTACAGCTGTATCTGAGGCGTCAGGTGCAAATTGCGCCCAATGAAGGGATTTTAAGCAGATTAAGCAAATTCAGTGTTTACAGCCTCTGTGTTGTTTTATATTCTGAATCAGCAGCGACATCACAGAAGTAGACTCAGATTTCTTATGTGTGTATGTAAACTCACTCTACATTCAAAGCTTTAGGTGTCACATAGGTTAATATTATTATATTTGAACGAATTAGCTGACTGGTATGACAATATATTGGCAGCCTTTGACCTTCACCTCTTTGTTCATAACATATAACAGAACTGTAAGCAGGTACAAGGACATTATAAGTCTGTATGTATTCACTGAAAAATATCCCATCTCCACTTACATATTTTACATTATGATAACTGTTTTATTCTATTGTGATTCCTTGTTGTTATTCCTAAACTCTTGTTCAAACTTAACATTTGGCTGAAAATGTGTAATCAGGAGACTAAAGTAAAGCTTTATCTGAAAAAGTAGTTTTGAGCCAACTACTTAAAATAACACACATATTATTTGTCTTGCAAGACAGATAAAATGTGTATATTTCTTTGGGGGCATAACAATACTTTTCTTTTTGTCATCTACAAGCCCTGAGACTGGCTCTGTGCCTTTGAACATCTTTTTTTTTTTTTTTTAATTAAATGTGTTGCTTTTGTTTGTCTAAGCAGCTCGCATCATTAAAATAAGAGTTAATACAAAACTAGTATTGTTATAATTGTGCTATGATCCTCGTTTTTAAATTATCTTTATGTAATTGTAAATGTATGTGTAATAAAACCAGCCAATTAATTTAGTCTCCTTAATTATTTGCACCTTCAGTGTGTAACTATTGTCTCCCCCTTCTGGCAATGAGAGTAATTACATGAACACTGTCAACAGATGCTTTTGATGTATACCTATCTGTTGATTGTTTCAGTTTCTTAGACTTCTTCTGAACACCAAGTTTCTTTCTTGTCTAGAGAACCAGAAACATTTCTTGGATGTGTTCTCGATTGTTCCGCTATAGGCTCCGCCATGTTTGTAGTTGCTGTAGCTACACCCCATTGGTATTGTTGCTCCCCTCTTCATCTCTAGCTGACCAGTTATTGCTAGTTAATGTAACATCCATTGTCACCTGTACACCAGCATGTTTTTGTGCCCTCTGACACTGGATTGAAAAGTCTCTTGGGTAAACCGACAGATTTACCTGCCGCCCATAGGCCTTATTAGAATTGTTTGGCAGGGCCTTCAATGTAACATTCATTTATATGGAAACAAACCATAAAAACACATAGACTAGTTTAACCAAGGGTTTATATCAGCATATCCTTTATATGGTTTAAGGGTTTACCATAGTTTATTTAGATCCAGGATTTCCCTAAATTTGGATGTAAAATCTGGTTAACTTGCTAATCGCCACTCTTGGGTAATGATTCTGCTTCATTAGAACTTGCTTTGAGAGACGCTCACAAAGAGGTGTGAGCCCGAGAGTAGTGTACAGTAGTTTGATTTACTGAGCGGAGGTATAATGGGCCATACGCTGGCTGCACTGATCTCTTCAGCAGCACCGACTACTATTAAGAGATGAGTCCTGAGTGGCCTTTGAGCTTAAAACAGTGGAGTTAATTAACATTTGATCCTACCTCTCCCTACATCTTTAGAAGTTCATTTTCAATTTCATTTCAACCCGTTCACCCATTTTGGTGCTGCAAGATTGCTTTAAGATCGCATGTAGTCTGAACTGATGGTGGCTTATCATAGCTAGTTGGGCAAAAGCAGGCCCGTGAAGGCTTGTGACAGGAGACAGATGTTTGCCTTACCTCTTAGCAGACGCGCGTCAGCAAGCAAGGGCTGCCTTTGTGCTGCTCAAATACACTGACACCAAGTCAGAAAAAATAGAAAACAGCAAAAAAAAAAAGAGAAAAAAAAAGCATGAGCAGTATCTTTCTGAGTCACACACACACACACACACTACACACTGCAAATTCAATAATCACATCTTGTAACTTAATTTAATCAGCGGCTGCCTTTATCTGAGGGTTTGGACCTTTCAAATTTGACTTCATAGAGATGTCATTATTGAGCAAATTATGCCACAATTCGCTGAACTGCGTGACTTACGAAGCAGGTGCAAGTCACCAAGGCAGATGATAGATGCAGCATATGGTACAGAGCAGTTTCATATGAGGCATCGTAATGTAAAATTGATTGTGGTGACTGCTCTTAAATTCATTTGATCTATAGAGGTTGAGCATCTGCTTTTGATTAAACCTGGCCCTTTGTGGCCTCATTCATACATCATTTTTATTGTGATTTTAAGAAACATATTTGATGTATGCAACATTTCTGTAAATAAGCAAATGATTAAAGATTTGTTTTAGAGGCAGCATTTTAGAGGCAACCTGAAAACTCACCACAGTACTTGAAAATGTGCAAGTTAGAAGGAACACTTACGCAGATGCTTTCATCCTTGTACTGTGACTAGGACAACACATGTGCACACAACAGCAAAACAAACAAGAAATAGCAATGTTAAAAACATCCATCCATCCATCCATTGTCTTGTGCTTCTGCAGAGTCTGGTCATGAGGGCATTCCAGACATCCCTCTCCCCAGGAGTGTTTTCCAGTTCCTCTTGTGGGATTCCAAGGTGTGCCCAGGCCAGATGAGATATTTAATCATTCCACTGACTTCTGGGTCTACCCCAGGTCCTCCTCCCATTTGGCCCAGAAACCCTTGGGAAGAAGGCACCCAGGAGGCATCTTAATCACATGCCTGAATCAGCCCAGTTGGTTAGGGTCCCGATGTCTGAGCTCCTCGCCCCGTCTCTGAGGCTGAGCCCAGCCAACATAAGGAGAAAACATGTTCTGGCCACGTCAATCCGCAGTCTTGCCCTTTTGGTTGCTACCCAGAGCTCATGACCACAGATGAGGGTTGGAACATCGAATGAATGGTAGATCAACAGCTTATCTCTTTCTTCACCATGACCGTCCAATCCAGTATGGTCCATGATGGTCCGATTACTGCTGACACACTCATGAACAAGATCCTGATACTTAAAGTCCTTCATTTGGAGAAGCAACTCCCTGCCAACCCAAAGAGAAAACCCATTAATTTTCAGCAGAGAAGCACGGCCTGAAACTTGAAGGTCCAGACTGTCAGTCTGACTGTTTCATGCTGGAAAGTAATGCAGTACATACTGAAGCCCACAGTCTGATGAAGCCAACAGAACCATGTCATCTGCAAAAAACAGACACAATTCTTCAGTTTCCCACCTCAGCTTGGCAGTACCTTGAGATCCTGTCCATGAATATCGCGAACAAGATTGGAGACGAGGGGCAACCTTGACTGAGTCCAACACCTTCTGAAGCTGTATGTGAAAAGCAAAATTTAAAAAAGACTATAAGCTAGTAAACATGGATGTGAGCAAAGTGCATTTTCAACTTCTTCTCCTGGCAATGACTAAATGCCCCAAACTCATGTCTGTTAAACAAAATTTTAAATTTAGAAGGTTTTTTTTGTTTGCTTTTTTTAGTTTTTGTTGTTTCAATATAAATAGATTCATCTGGCTTTATTAGGGCTTAGATTCAACTCTGCTCAAACTCTGTAAAACTATTCTACACTTCACAATGGCAAAGTGTACTATTGGAGTAATCATATTCTCAAACTGGAAACCAATTCCAAAGGAACATAATGAAATGGAAAGCTTCACTCTGTGAGCAGACAGATGTAAGCATCTAATTTTCCTCAAATCCCTAATAATTTAAACCTTGTGCACTGACACAAAAAACATTAGACAAACATATATCCCAAAAAATTAAAATATAAACCCTTCATTGCCTGTATGCATCAGTTGTTCTAAACCAGTGTGCAGTCTTTTAGCGTAGAAAATTCAAGGACATTTGTAGCAAGCTCTGGTTATTTACTGTAAGCAAGACAACTGTATAACTGTCAAGGAGGATAGAAATAGTTGAATCAAGGGCAACACCTAAATTTGGGATTAGGTATTAACAGTGGTAAGAATTATGGTGTGACTTCTGAGAATAGCACACAGATGTTAGTAACATTAAGGGTACCATAAATGCCACTGGAAATAAGGTATGTGCTCTGGGAATTTGTCTTGCTTCCTAAAGATTTTTTTTCCTCTTTCAAGTCTTTTACAGAATCTGTCATAAAATATATTTAAGTTAATAATTAGATTTTTTATTTTTTTAAACTAACTGAACACACTGCCAACATTTTGATCTTCAAATGACTCAAAGGTAAATTGTAACATGTACACGTCCTGTATTCACACATCACCCAGGATTTCGTCTCATGTCTCGTCTCTGCCTCCTCGTCTTCACTTGGATGTATATCCTGACATCCAGAAACAAACAAGCCTGTTGTCAGCTTCTAGAAAAAAGATAAAGTGGCTGAACCAATTTGTTATTCAAGATTAGGCAAGTGGGTCATTGAATACGCACACAGACAACAAGGTAAATTCATTTTCAGCTTTAAAAAAGTTATAAAGTGACAAGTCTACCTAAAGTGACAACATGTTTCCGACTAGATGCCTCTGATGTTTTTATTTATTCTTTTTTTCTTGAAACATAAAATGCTCCGTTAAATATCCTTTGCTGCATTTGCACATGCTGGAGGTGGGATGATTCAAAATAAGGACGGCAACATGCTGAGAAAGATTATCAAAAGCTTCTTCAAGTATTCGGAGTCGTGTTGAGCTACTAAAGGAGCTCTGCAGTCTGAGTTATATTTGATTATATTTGAGGTTTCCAACCTGGATGAACCGATTGTTCACCCTTGTCTCTGTTTGCTGCGGCAAAACAGGAATTGTTGCAGCGTTAGGTCTGCCTCTGCTGAAGTCTACAACAAGGCTGGAGCAGTTATTTGTTAAGCTATTAGTGCAACTAGATTCATAAATTAGAAGCTACATTATGTGGATCTATGCCTAACCCAGGACCAGATTAACACAGTGGGGCGCCCTAAGGTGAACAGTTGGAATGTCCTCCTCCTACTTTACTAGCAAAAAAAAAGGATAAATATACTACCCTAACAAAGACCCAACCAAAAGCCGTGGCACCATCGATGGACATGTCATACCAGCCCTTACAGTGATGCTAAAATCTGAACGCAGCTCACATCCAGTGCAAGGCATCACACTAAATATCAATATTTCCCTCATCAATGTCCTGTCCACATGAGGACTACCTGCACAATCATTTCAGTAACGACTGCTGCGAGCCACAATTTCCACAACACGAATGATCATAGTTCACCAGGTGAGGAAGACAGAACAGAGATTTATTCTTCATTACAAAATCCATGATCCTTGAAATGTTCAAAGTCTAAAAAGTCGCATACAACATGTATAAAGGAGTCGATTTTCCTTCTCGCCTTCGTAAAACAAACAAAAAATAATTGTATTAACGAATATAATAGAGCTCATAAATGTGAAGCTGCAGGTACTTGTTCCACACGGCACAGCAGGGTGGATTAGTATGTTTCCTATCAGGATTAAGTACACTACTGTTATAAGTGAGATAAACAGCACCTTTGACTCTCTGTGTCTCCTGAAAGAAGCATACACAACAAAACAAACTTCACAAGCATTACTAGCTAGAAGAGACCAACTGACCACAGCATTACAAAACATTTTTATCTACATATAATGGCAAATTAACCTTAATTTTAGGATCTTCTAAGTTTACGCATGCAAAATCCCAAATTAAATCCTCAAAGTCCACTAGTTCAGATTCAATGGCAAGCTCCAGTCCTAAGTTCATTCTTCAATTTTTTTTTCTTACGTTTGCATTTCTTCCAGTAAATAATATATATAGACAACATGGCAAATGTTTGAAAGATCTAGTCATTGTCTTAATCATTCGGTTCCCCCCGGTGCTTGCCTGATCCCATATATGGATAATCCAGGCCTGACCTCACCCATCATCTTACTGCTTATTTCCAGCAGCACAGAAACAGATCACTGTTTACAGTCTGTTAAGATACTTGGAAATGCTTCCTCTGTGTTCTCCTCTATCTTTGATATTTTTAAGGATTTTTTTTTTTTGGCTTTTCGCTTATATTGTAGAAACAGCTTAAGATAGACGGGAACAGGAGCGACAAGAGGGGATGACATAAAGTCAGAGTTCTGAGCTGGACTCGGACCCTGACCTCTGTGTGTTGGGCGCTAGCCTTGGTGCATGGCGCGTATGCTTTATCAGATCTACCAGGACACTAGTGTTTCACAATTTTATGTTTCCTCTCTCGATGTAAAGCATATTGAGTGCTTATGAATACAATTGCCCAATGGCATAATTGTCTGTATGAGCCATGTACTCACACATGAGATCATTACTACTGTCAGTTCAATTGACTCTAAATAGCATGATAGTGAAAAGTCGATCTACAGAATCTTTAATGTAGATTTAAATTGTAAAAATATGCATTTTGATTGTGAGTTCAGACTGTGTTAATTCAAGGAGAATGTTAGGTAGCACGATTTAAAAAAAAAACAAAAAAAAAACAGAAAGATGTCAAACATCTGAAATCACAGTTGGGTGTCTTTTGCTTGCCGGCTTACAGCTAATGTCAGTTTATCGGCATCATACATGTTTTGAACAAAGAAGCACAACCTGCACAAACAGACCAGCAGTGAAATGTCTGCTAAATATAAGGCTTCAGCTAGCAGCTAGTTAGCCTAGCATGAGTTAGCATAAAGTCTGAAAACAGAGGGAAACAGCTAGCTTGGCTGTGTCCAAAACATGAAAAAAAATGTGGTTTAATTGTAGGTTGTGTGCTGGACAGTAACCTTCTGTTGTCATTTTACTCTTCCTAGTTTTTATGCTAAGCTAAGCTAACTACCCATTGGCAGTAGCCTAATTTTTAGTACATAGATGTGAAAGCATTACAAATATTTCATTCATTTCTTGGAGAGAAAAACTTTCATAGCTTCAGCGAAATTGTGTTCATTATGATAATTTAGCGAACGCAACGTCATTATAAAATGCGTACAACTGTATTTCATAGCAAGTTGGCGAAATGTTAATTTTACTGACATCGATTCAAACCTGAAATCCACCACCCAGCTGCTTCGATTCTGGTAATTACTTGAAATAACCGCTAATTTTTACAGCACATTTTCCGTCCTGAGTGCACTATCTAGTGCAGTGTAGCTATAGGCTACGTTGTGTAATGGGAAGTCATTAGCTTTTGGTCTGATGCAGTTTGTTCTCAGTCCCTCGCTGCTACATTTATATTTCATATCTTATGTTTCACACTGTATTAACAGCTGTGGCTTGTTTTTGCCATCTGCAGACAATTACTTTAGTTTACTTGGCTTTGTAATAATAACATGTTTTCTTCTTGCAACTCTCTCAATAGACAACATACTGCAAATTCTTGACAGGTGCTGAGGCATTTGCTCGGGAGACATGGTGAGGAGGATTATTACTGCATTATTTAGTTCTCCTGAAATAAACAAACACATTCCCTTCCTGGCATCATGTGCGACTAGCAAGTCAGCATTGTGTTTTGCATCGCTCCAGCTCGCAGCAGCCAATTATGATTTACGTTTTGACTAGCAAGAACCTCGGTGCCCCTTTTCACCTCCAACAAGACCCACTTAGTGTTGAATATTTTTCCTTCCATACCCTCTCATTTGCTCACTATCTCATCCTTTTATGACCTTTTTACATTCACCTTGCCTTGTTTCACCTACTTGCTATCACCACAGTGGCTCAGGTTCCGCTCCACAGTCTAGTTTCAGTATAATAACTTGACACTTCACATTGCATTAGTCTTAGTCCCAACAACAAGGTTATGTGACCTATAGTGTCAGAGAGCATACACCATACTTGCCTGGAGTAGCTATTTATCAAGACAGCTTTGGGCCACCTATGATTCAGAGCAGAACAAATACAGATGTGAGGCGGTTATACTGAGGACATATTTGTCCAGCGACCAGAGCTTTAGCTGGCAAACACCATCACACAGTTTTCTTTCACAGGGACTTGAAGGAGACTTTTAATCCCGTGCAGTTCACCAGAATGTATTTTTGCATAGTGAAAATGCTAAAAATCCAACCTTTTCAATTCATGTGAGAAATCAGCGACGGAAATGACGCGGTGTAATCACGCACTGTAAAAAAATAAATAAATCAGAAATGTATGTATCTTGATGCCACACTGTTTTTGATTATTTTTCAGAGCACAATGTTTAAGCGTTTATGAGCTCTTTGGTATAGAAATAGCAAAAATGTCATATATTCTGCATTCATTCTGCTTCTTTCTTCAGCTATTGATTAAGAGCAGTACGAGGAAAGGCTGTAGGCGAGCTTCAGGGGCCATGTAGGATGGGGAGGAAGTCTCTGAGCTGCTGGGAAGGAGGTTGGTTCTGAACCCCCGGGAAGTCATTCACAGACCAGTGACCTCACTGGTGCTCGGCTTAAGAAAGCTGCCGACTTGCATGATGTCATATTTTACATGCCATCAGTCATTCTAGCAACCCCCGGCCATTAAATCTGACGAGCGCACAGATATTGACCATTTAAGAATACTGTCGTGAAGAATTGCAGATGCTGTCCCTTGTATCACAACAGATTTCTGATCATAACTTTTGGGTTTCTTGTCACTTTAATCCGGTGATGTGCGAAACGTGCCCAAGGGAAGCATCATCCGGCGCATTCTGTGGTGCACATCTGGCCCTCCAAGCAATCTCTTACTAGCATTGTGACGTTTACAGACACCTCAACTGATTTTGAAGTTCACTTTATCTTTTATGATTATCGCTGTTCAACCTATTTATTTATTCTGTTCAGGGAATGGAGTGGTCTGAAGTCAAAAAATAACCCAAATGATGTCATCAGGGTTCATTTCCCTTTGGCACTGGTTACATTTTTTTACCCAAACCTTGTGTTACAAGCTAGACATGGTCATTTACCAGGCAGGGTGCGTCTAAATAAAGATCTAATCAAATTGGGTCATCAGAAATACATGTTCCAGTGTTAGTGATTGGTTGCTTTGTGGGGTTTAAAGTCAACAAGTCTGTAAAAAAATACAAAGAATGATTCCAACTAGGAACCACTGTGCTGAAGATGGATCACATTTCTTTATGAGAGATGGATTTCTCTGGGACATAACATGACGTTACATGTTTGCACGATTACGTGTTCTCTTGTAGGCAAGTGGTTCATAAATATCATCTATATCTATGTATTTTTTTTATGCTCTCTACATTTTATTAGTCTCAGAGTCCTCAAGCAGCCCTTTTCTGAAACTTACTTTACAGCCACACACACAATAGCTGTGCGTTGTGAATAGCTCCATGCACAGCAGCCCTTGACACCAGCTGATCACGATTAAACAGGAGGAAAAATAAATGTAAGCTCGCCGGTAAAATCATTCAAATAACAACGCGTACATCTGCGTTCAGCAAAACCTCTCGACACTTTTCACATTTCTCTGCATAAAGCTTCAGTGTTGCTTTAGGATTCACCTCAGAAAGGAAATGTAACTAGTGTGGCTACTATGCACCACTGTGCTGCATAATTTATTTTATTGCACAAGAAGTAAACCCCTATCACTCTTCCACACAATCGCAGCCTTAGTAAATGTGTTTATCTTGTTTATTTCTCTCTCTCCGTGGGTCTCTGGGGTCCGAGCGGCCCCTGTCTGCTTCCTGGTGGTGTCTGGGAGCCCAGGTCTATGAGGCACCAGGATCATTTTCCCTCTGTAGCTGTTGTCACTAGCGTGGACCCAGCTAATTCATCTTGCTAATGGCAGGTGGGTCAGTTGAGCGCTATAATTGTGATTTCCGTTTTTTTTTTTTTTTCTCCCCCTGTTTTCGTGGCTGTAGCTTCTTGTTCTTATAAAAATAGCAAAACCGGCTTTACAACAAGTCAGCTCTACCTGCTGTGTTCATTATTGTGTTGTACCGTATCACTGGAAAGATATGCAAATTCAATTGTGTTTCCAGTTAAAAGCGAAGAATCGCAAATTCAAATTTCAAGGTTCAGCGCTTTCAAATGCAACACATTTGACGGAAGTGATTGTTGGAATAAATATAAAGATTTTTTATTGAAATACGTATTTTATTAATAAAACAGAAGTTGTGAGAGATTAGGGTATGATTTTAGGTAATTTGAGCGACTGAGTGGCACCTGGATTGTATCTTTATGGTAAAGAGCGAACTGCTGCTCACGAGATAAATAATAAAAGGCTTTTTTTTTTCAGAATGAATATAATGAGCTCTACGCTTTTTAAAGAGTTAACAGATTTTTCTTCAGAGTTACTAGAATGAAGTCAGCAGTCAGTTGGAGTCACTGGGGCATGAATCTCCAGAGAGCAGTGGACATGGAATGAGCCCGGGCTGATTTCAGTCAGGAGGAAGGTCGTCACCACACAAATGAAAAACATGAGAAGTGGTTCAAGGTCTAATCAAGTCCTCAGACTGCACTCACTGGGAGCAATTAAGTTCCTCCCTCTCCCTCAACATAGGTAACCAGATCCTCCTATTGACATTCTCAATAAAAGGTCATTTACTGTATGGATAAAATGATCAGCCTCCATTGCCTGAGACCCTTATAGCATAAAATGAACTTGAAAATTGTGGCTATGACCTAAAATAGCAAGTTATTTACAAAATTGACAAGGACGTAAAAATCGAAGAAATGATTCACATTAAAGAAGGAGAGGAACACAGTGAAGAAGAGGTTCAACAATAAAAGGATTGTATTTGGAATCTACATGCAGGATCTTCGCTGCATGAATTTCAAGACCTTGGCACTGAGTCCAAGCCAACCGCAGGAATTCATTACCATCATTGCTAGTCTGACACAAATTAAGTCCTGGTACTTTCTGTCTTGCCTCTCCGACCACAATACTTCATCATAAGTCATCCTTAATTTGTATGGTTGTCACTGGCACTTGTTGTCAAGTCTGTTAGCTTGCAGCTCCCTTTGTCAAAGCCTGTCAGGACCGTACAGACTGGCAGGGAGAGAGCGACGCGATTTTCACACTCTGATCCCACCTAGAATGTCTACAAAACTCTTGTTTGCCTCTGAGCCAAAACGTAAAATATAGTCCTTGAAAGTGCTCGCTGTGCTGTCTCCCTTCACATGCATTTTTCACAAAGTGTGACATCATAGGGGAAAGCCTATATTTCTGATGCTATGATACCACAACAGACAGCGTATATACACCGTCCAAGCTGGGAAGACGATGCCGTTTTTGGCTTTGAAAACCCCATTTCAGAACAGGATTTTACTGACGGCGAGAACACGTTTCATTTCTCCATCCTTCACTCCCCAGGAGGAAACAACATGTCTCTGTTTCTTCTCAGAGCATCTGGCTTTTACAACACATCCCTGTTCAAATTAAATGCAACTTTGATGCTCGCCAAGTAAAATTAAATAAGGGTTTGCAGACGCCAAATGATACTATAAGAGATGTGATTAACAAATATTTAGCCTCGGAAAGACTCTGATTTAGGTGTGACTTATGCGTCAAATCCCGTCATTTTATCGTAACAATGAGCAGATTTAAATTCCCTTAAGCGCGTCTCGATCGTCTCGAGCTTTTACGCGTAGCAGTAACACATATGACGGCTTCTCTTTTGGGCCACTCTTGAGGGTTAACAGCCTCATGCCCTCAGTAAAGCGCACATAATGGAAATGGGATGAGAGAGTTGTGAAATCATCGCCCTTTGCAGTCAGCGCCGAATATAATATAAACAAAAGAGTCACACAGACTCTAAAATACTCTGCACTCCAGGACAACGTTTAGCAGAAGTCACAAAAATTAGCAGCCGAGAAGAGAAATTGAAATGTATGATAGTGGGGAGTCAGCTGTCATTTCACTTGAAATTCTTTTGCTGCCACCCCTCCATCTCTGTTAATTACTTCCACAGCAATGCACAAATTCCCCTGGGCTCTTTACCAAAAAAGCAATAAACACTGTATCACACTGACTCACCAATGGGCAAACAACTGCAGAAGGAACGAGGATAAAAGTAACCAATTAAAGCGAAAATCCATTTGCTCTGATCGGTAACACTGTTTTTATTTTTATTCTGTGAATATTTTTGACCTCCAGCCACCTAATAAATACTCTGTTCCCTTCATTTTCATATTACAAGAACAGCACATGCTTGTGAAATAGAATTGATATCGACTGTTTGTAAGAACCCCCCACAGCGATTAAAAGTCTGAGACAACTTGAATGCCTGTTCATTTCCTTTATTATATAATATAGCACATTTTTTAACTTGGTGTTTGTATGTATGCCCTTATTTGGTATATATTACACCATCATTGGGGACAATATGAGGCTTTCTTGAATAAATATTTTATTAGAATTAGTTGAAAAACCTGGAAACAACTAGCTTGCTCTTGTTAACACGCTGTTTATTCATTTTGTACTAATATAATGCATTAAAAAGATGGTTTAAAAAGGTACTGATCAACAGCTTCACAACTTTCACATACTGGAGAACTCTATTAACAACTCTGCAATTTATTCTCAGCATATAAAAGCTGTTTATTCTCTCTCAATGACTGTGTCCTCTTTCAGAAACACATTAACAAGCTAAAGCTTGTTACTGTACTCATAAGGCAGGTAACCAAATCTAAATTCTTAAAATGATCATGTTTTCTACAAAGACTTTCCTCAACCTCCAGTTTTAGGTTATTCCATTTCTTCACGGTGGCTGTTTTTCTTAGGGTTCAGGTAATTGAATGCAGAGGCAATAGAGAAAACATGAGATTCATTTTTTACAGAGCACTACACATTTTGGCACTCTGAGTCTCGTGCTATGTGCAAAATCTCACAAAGCATTTATTACATTTGAGGGGGAAAACGGTTTCCTGAGCAATAAAACAAATTCAGTGTTGCATGTAGTATCTGCCTTCAGTTGTTAAATTAATGTTTTACGTTATTTGGTAATAGTTCATCATTTTGCTAATTCCTAAAACAAGTTCTGGTTCACGCATGCTTCATTTTTACCAACTGGATCAAGAAGATAACAGCCATGTGAAATGAGAACACAAGGATCTGGAATGTGGCAGATTTTTGATTTTTTTTCTGTCATTTGAAAACACAGCCAGCAGCTCAGCAGGCAATTAATACAGAGAATAAGTGTGCACTTTTGGTCTGTACTTTAATTTTGTCTAACTTCAACATGCAGCATGTCATTCTCAGAAATAAATGCCAAGTTGTCTGTTTACTAGTTAGCACTCTGGGGTTCTTCACATTTGCAGTCATGTCAGTTTAATCACCATTTAAGAGCATGATGATTGTCTGTGTGGGCTGCAGAGGAAGACAGGTTATAATGGAGTCATAGTGCCATTATGTACCAAAAACATTTTTGTCATGGTACAAGTGTCTGAACAGCTTGAGAAACAGAAAAAAAAAAAAGTGTTCAGATAGCGGAATAGTTCGACATTTTGGGAAATATTTGCTGTCTTGTAGAGAGTTAGACGAGAAGTTTGTTCTTACTCTAAAGCAAACGTGTGCAGGCTGCCTTGGCTCTGTTCGAAATCCACCTGCCAGCACCACTAAAGCTCACTCGTTAGCACATTTTATCTCATTTGTTTAATCCATACAGCAACTAGTGTGGAGACATCAAGAGGTGGTTTTAAAGGGTATTAATATACAGTATTTCTGACTATTTCTTCTCAAACTCTCTGCTGGTTGCCTGTCAACCCTGCGGTGATTCAGAAAGTCACTACTTCCTGCCAAGAAGTAGTTTGAGCTTCAGAGAGGTGCTGGATCAGGCACATTTCTCTTTATCTTCAGACTGACCCAGACTAGCTGTTTCCTTCTGTTTCCTGTCTTTAAGTAAAGCTAAGCTCACCAGTTTCTGGCTGTAGCGTCACATTTAGCAAGCCTGCAGACACAAGAGTTCTTACATCTCACTCTGAAAAAGTGTATAAGCATTTTTTTTTTTTAATTTGCACATCTCACTGATATTTTTCACCAAGCTGCAACTTCATTTAATATGGTTTACAGGTATCAATATCCCCACAATGCATGTGTAAATTCAGAAAATCAAACAATGCAGCAGAGTCTTTTGAATAAGTAAAGAGACACTATTACTAACACATTCCTGTTGGCACTATCAGCAATGAATCACGGATGTGGTGAAGGACTGTATTTATCAGAGAACAGGACGGGGACTGAAGAGGGTTATCAACAGTTTCACACATCCACCGATTCCCTCTGAAGTGAGATGCACCATATAGGTGTAAGAACAGGAACAGCAATAGGAAAAAAAAAAATGTTGGCAAAATCGTCGAACTTGTAATTATTTATGGAGTATCGCAGTAATTACTGAGGTGTTTCTACAAAACAAGGCAGGCTGTGAGGTCTTTAAATTTTTATTGTCAGCGTCAACCGGTTTGTTCTGAATGGCGTCAGTGGAAAAGCACATTTCAGCAAAAGGTGTCACTCCCATACATCTTGTTATGTGTTCATAGTGCTTACTTGCAAAGTGACATTCTTATT
Source organism: Stegastes partitus (assembly GCF_000690725.1). Lineage (NCBI taxonomy): Eukaryota > Metazoa > Chordata > Actinopteri > Pomacentridae > Stegastes > Stegastes partitus. The sequence goes on from NW_007577775.1 coordinate 442,891, forward strand.
CATGTCTGAGTGGGCATATGCCACACAAAGGACACCTCACACAGAGCGGATTCCAGTCATTGTGAGCGCACACCGCAAGTAAAAGTTGCGCTGATGCATTGACATGACATCAAAGCAAACCTCAACATCAACACATTGCTGGCTATCTTTGGAAAGTGATGATGATCTTAGCTGCGCTTCTCATCAACAGCGAGAAAGATTGCAATGTACAGCCGTCTGCGCGCTACATCCCATTTGACATGTTGACACAGTGGGTCCTTAAAAGTGCATGTGTCAGGAACTCGGAACTAATAGCGCAATGTCTAACTTCAGAAGATTAGCCAAGCAACGACATAAGCTGTGGGCTGCTCTGGTGTTTAGAAGCCGTTTTTTTGAAAAATGTGTGTGGCACTCGTACGTGAGGAGAGAGAAATGAAGGCGACGGGAAAAGGCACGGCGAGAGTGGAAAATAAGTGAAATGTAAGTCATAGGTAGCAATATTTTGATAAAGTAATCATGCTTCAGAAGCAAACCTCTGACTCTGATATCAGCCTTTGGTGATTCTGCGGAGCTCCTCTGAACATGGCAGCATCAGATTTACAAATTGAAAATCATTAATAATTCTAACCAGGATGTGATAAATCTGGAATCACTCCCGATGAACCTGGACACACTTTCATAAATCAAAAAGATTACTTGGAAATTTTTTAAAATCTGACGTCAAAGTGTCAGGCTTACTAATGGTTTTTGTAGATCCCTTACCGTGATATATCATTAATCTGAGATACATTTGAAGTGTGTCACCGGGGCAATATGTGATCCCTCTAATATTAGGAATATGCTGGTCTGTGTCAATACTGGAGATAGAAGGGATAAAAGCGGGCGGAGGTGCTGGGGAGAAAGTTCCCGTGGGTTACATTTTGATAAGGCGCTTCGATGAATATTTAAAGTGACCATACACAGCAGGAACTGAATATCTTTTTTATTTGAAACCGCTCCGGTGGTGGTGGTGGTGGTGGTGGTGCATCATGATAATAGTGATAATGATGATGATCGCGCTTTGCAATCTAAACAGATAACCCACTGTGGAAACGATAACAGGAGCTCTTTTGTATTTTAATGTAGTGCCTAGTGTTTCCCCTCCCAAATCCTGAGAATATCCACGCAGAAAACTCCCTATCCCCGAAATCCACATCGCCACTGAAATACGTTCTTTATTCTGAGAGCAGTGTTGCTGAGACTTAGGAGTGCTATTGTGAAGGAGGAGGTATTGACCGTGATGGTGAACAGGGCACCTCTGTAATCTAAATGTCATTCACTGAAAAGCATCTCCCACACAGCCAATGGCTTTCATCTGAATGTGCCTCCAAAAGATTCAATTACTTTTTCTCTCCTTCTATTTCTTTCACCCTCTGATCTCCACCCTTCCCATGCACTAGTTGCTTATCTGCTGTGATTATAGTCATTATGAAGCAGCCGTGTCTGTAGTGAGATTTCATCAGGAGCAGACATGCTCTGCCAGCTGCCTCTGCAACCAGGTCCCGTTTAGTAAAGGAGCTGTACAAAGAGCTAGCTGGAGATGTAATGCTGGATATTTCAGCTACTCCTTGGCTTACCATAGATACTTGCAGTCATCACTTAACAGGAGAGCAAATTACAAATAATTACACGTTCTGAGCCATATATTCTGTAAACATAGCATTAACACGAGTGGCTCCGTCTAAAACCGTAAAGGTTATGTACTGTGGCGATGCACAGCTCCGACTATTCCCGTTTCTGGAGAGGAAAAGGGGAGAGAGGTATGGCAGCCTGAGGATAGAGGGCTGTATCAGACAACACAGCTGCTCTTTTCATGTTCAAAATCTGTTTCTCGCACGTCTCCGTCTAGGTTTCAGCGGAGGGGGTGGAGTTTAAATGCGATGGAACAAAACTCATTTTTTGACAATGACATCAAAGGAGATGGCTGCTTTTGTGTTTGAAGTGGAGCATGTTTGAAGTGTTCTGAAGACAGTGGAGTGGTAGGGCAAGTTCATTGTTGCTTCGCTCTGGGGATGATTATCAGCTGCTATCGGCACGAATCTCTGAAACAACTGTCAGCATGACATGTGAATAATGATCTCCCTTTTTCACCTGCTGATGCCAAACCAACTCTGACACCTAAATACCTACAGTACTACTCGAGTTCAGACATTCATTTCTTCCCTCTTTCTTTGGCTGCAGTTTTAGACAATTCTTGGAAATTATGACAGCACTTTATCTTAACCCATCCTCCCACTTTGTTCTTGTGAGCACTGTGTAAACAATTAATACACGCTTCCGCTACCTTTGCCACATCATAATGGAGCTGTAAGCAGCTACAAGGACATTTTAGGTTTAAGTAACTGTAAATAATCAAAATATGTGAACCATTTACATCTGGTGTATGTATATTTAATCTTGCTATGCATTATATACATGATGTGAAATTGTAGGATATGAATTCATGCACTTATGTATATGTTACCATAATTGTTTAGTTAATCTAAAGGGCACGTTTATGTATGCTTTATTATTACAGAAAAATGTCTGTAAAGGACATTTACTTTCAATTACAGGTCAGGAGTTTTGTGCAGTAGATCATAGTTAAAACAAAACATGCAGTTTTGCTGAACCCAAAGGCGCATCATCTTCAAAACACTTTGTAGTGTGAAGGAAACCTTTCTGGAAGCAACTGTATCATCTTGTTAATAATAGTTACTGTGAATAAAAGATGCAATATCTTACTAATTTTCTGCCAATACCCTATTAAATATTAAATTTAGTTGTAAATAGTCTATGATAACTGAGCTAACAAAAAAAATATGATCTAACTGTATGTACACAATTAAAAACTTGAGATTGAAGCAACTCTGTTATCAATTATATGTTAACACTTTTATAATGATGATGGCAAACTGTTATAATGTGATCCTTTATAATGGTAACGTTCCTTAAAAAATGCTCTTAAATGTGTTCAGTAGCTTCACTGTATACTAGACAATGTAGTCATTGTGTCTATTGTTCCGTTGCATGGTGCTGTTATCCTCGTCACATGTGGTACGATTACAGCCATGTTACCCTGTAAATTTCTTCACACCACATACAGCGAGTTGTAAACCATTCATTTAGTGTTAAATATAACACTTAGGAGAGACAGAGAGAGAGAGAATGAAATAAAAGGTTACAGCACAATTTATTTAGATTCTTATTACTACCTGGAAGAAAAAAAAAAACCCTGTTGTGTATATATTCAATCTTTCTACCTATTTCAAATCAAGTGCACACACAGTACTTTGCAGGAAATACTATGTTTTCCTCTTCTCTCTGGCAACGCTGTGAGTCAGAGAGCAACGGCTGACACTGCCCTTAAATATAAACCACTCCTTCATATTAGCTACTACCATATAACTGTGTGCCCTTAATGGTTACATTAACCTAGTAAAATAGACAAGTTAACAGTCCTCCCAATATGTGTAGTGAGCTCTAGATTTAGTTGGGCCTCTAAAATCCTCCTCTGCTAACTATTATTGTACATGGGTTGGCAGTCTATAGTCCAGCCTGTAAAATCTTTCAGGAAGGGTCATTAAGGATATTTCATTATCTCCATATTGCCAAGGTCAGGTTGTCCATATATCCACTTTACGGCTGCTAGGGGAATATGCTGCGACTGTAGTATAATAGACCAGAAAATGTCCACACCAGGAATGATGGGAAATCAATATTGGGCCCAGCTCATCAATACAAACCCCATTTTCACAAGCAGGAAGAAGGTACTCTGGAAAAAAATGTTGAGGGAAATAGATTGAATCAGAGCGAGAAAATAAAATAAAACAATGTTTTATTGTTAATAAAATGTTTGTTTTTTGCTGTACAATATGCTGGAAGACTCGTCACAGAAGAGGTTTAAACCGGTTTGGCTTGATTTTGCTTTAATCTGCCAGCACTGGATCAGGCAGTCCATAAATGTCCCAGCACAGTCATGTAACCACGTTAAAGGAGAAAGAAACATGGGTTGTGACAATGATTTGCCCCATTTGTTACAGCAATGGCAGCCAGGAGCCTCAATCTGCCTTTGGTTTGTTAGAAGAATGTTGATGCCTTCAGTTTATTGCAGGGTAATGGCAAGAAGAAATGTAGGAATGCCGAAAAACAAAGGGATGTTTATATCATTACAACTTAAGGAGGATGTGGAGTGTAAACCATTCAATCACTGCAGAGGCAATTCTGCTAACGTGCCGGGATGATATTTCTATGCTTCTGTGCCATTTTTGATTAATTAATTAAAGCCTAAACATAAAATATACACAATGCTCCTCTGAGATGCAAGGTGTAAATATTGTAAGGTGAAATTGTCAGTACATGTAGGCAATTTGTTAAATAAACATAGCAGAGCATGTTGTGGTCCAACAAGGAATTTACAATGTGCTATGGTGGAGAAAAGAGAAAACAGCCTGTGGTTGTTTAACCAGCCAGTGGTAGCCTTGGGCGTTGTTTGTTTATGCAGCACAGCTTCCAACAAATGAATATCACACTGGCAAACTGATGTTGGAAAAAAAGGACTCTGCATACAAAAGCTTCGCCCTTCTTTGCCAAACGACCACCAGCATCAAAACAATCCCAAATACTTATAAGTGACAGTTGTTAGTCTCCTTTCTCCATACAGCAAAATGTGTTTTGTTCTGTTTTTTTTTACCTTGAATTAGTGCATGGCACAAACACTGACTCACTACTCCTACTGTACAGTAGATACATTGTCTTTGTGTGAACATTACACATTGTCTGCTGCATGTTAATGGCTTATTGACCATGTATGGTGTAATGAGACCTTGGGTGCAGGGGCAGCAATGATATATGAGGGTGAAAATTGGCCTCTGCTGCACTGATGACCTAATTTCAATATTCAGGGACTTGGGGATGGAAATGACACTTTTCACATTTAAGTGCTTTGTATTAGCCCCTGGCTTACTGTACCTCTGCCTAATCCCAGTCCACAGACAGAGCCGCACAGTGCACAGAGATATTGCACTGGCTGGTGTGGACCCTCCAAATTACAACCATTCATTGCAAACACAGCAAGGTGTACACCCCACAACCAGCAGGCAGGGTGCACAAAGAGAGAGCGTTTGACTCGTTCTAGGAGTCACCTTCATCTTTTTCCGTTCAGCTGACTTGATGCATGCATTCAAGAAAATAAAGCAGAAGCAGATTCCAAAAGGGCTCTGTCTTCAGAGATAACCTTGAGGATGTATGGCATTTAGCATTCCGCTCAACCCCGGTCATGGCTTCCTGAAAGCGGTCATGGCTTCCCTAAAGCACATATTTTGATCCCTAGCCTTACATAGGGAAATATGACTACCTTTCCGTGCTAAATGGGAAAGTTTCCTATATTTTTTTCCCCCCGTTTGCTTCCTGCGTCAAACTGAAATTTAAAGACTGTCATTGCATGTTAGGGCAAAAGGGGATGAAGCTCAATGACCTATTTGCATTTCTGTCTCAGAGAGGAGAAGAACACGAGGGTGGGGTATACGGCAGAAGGTTGTGAAAATGCAGACTTATTTATCATTCATCCTTTATTTCTCTTGTATTAGTGAGTGGAGGTGTCATGTTTGGCACATCTAAACTCTGTGTTCTGCCAAAGAGATGTGACGCCAAGAGAAATAGGTGTTGTTTTAACCTTGAGCCTGATTTAAGCAAACATGAATATATTACGTGCAGTATCCCTCATCCCCCAGCTGACGCGCTCGCACTGTATTCTTGCAATGCTTCTGTATATTAAGTGCAGTCTTTACTGCAGACAGGAATATGAGCTGTCAGGTTCTGCACAAAGGACAGGTGAACCACAGCATGGCAGCTTTGCTTTCTTCCTTGACAAGGGGGTGAAAAAAAAAAAAAAACCCTGAAAGATGCTCTGTAAGCGATAACAAAAAAAAAAAAGTACACTTAGATAGATAGATTTTTTTTCACTCACCTGAGACGCCATAGCAGATGGGACAGCGTTCAGGCCAAAGCTAGTCCTATATAGAGAGAATTTTGTCGTGTACGTGTGTGTGTGTGTGTGAGTGTTTGCGTATGTATTTTTGTGTGCCATGGGGACAGCGCAGTAGCTCATGGTGCTCCGACAGGTCCACTGTGTGTGGTGTTCTGCAGCATCAGCAGCCGGACAGGGGCCAGACGGTGGATTTATGATGCCAGGGAACGGAAATGACCTGCTTCTGTCATTGGGTGTGTGCCCCATCACGAGAGGCCCTAAACTATATTGGCACAGCGCTGACAGACATGTTTGTCATCCAGTCAGTTTTGAAGATACCAAGCAAGGGGTATTACTCCTTTGACAAGCCCCTCCACTCAATCTGTGTGTGTGCTGTGTCTGTCTTTTTTGCTGTCGACTCTTTCTCCGGCTTCCTGTTTTTTGCCAGCAGAGGTTTTGTCTCACATCAGCAATTTGCTTGTTGGTCAAATTAGAACTAATTTTTTATTAAAGTAATGCTTGTTCTTAACTCTTATTCTATTGTGTTCAGTAATAGAGTGCAGCTTGTATTATAGCAGCATTCAACTATAAGCACTGAGTGTCTCTTCATGCTCAGGTTTGTCCAGTTGTGCCTGTTTTTGCTTTGTTTTTTAAAAATTGGACAATTAAAAGCAAGTAATTAATCAACTAATTGATTAGAAATGATTGTTCAAATTATGTATTATAGGTGTTACCTATTTGTACTGCTCAAATGTAATGCATGCAGTCTTTACAAAGCAGGGATGTGCTTTCAACTTTAAAGGATTAAGTGTGGAAGGATTGCTTGAACAGTGACACCTTCTGGCATTGTGGAAAGGCCAAGTATGGCTGGAATCAGATTTGCAGTGACTACCTACTTCACCTTGAAAACATACAGTATCAGGAACACGTGAGGCATTAGTTGTAATTATTGATTGCTAATGAACTAATCATTGTTGTTTTGAGACAATCTAACCAGGTATTTATGTATCTCAGTCACTACACTTAATATTGTTTAAATGTTACATGCAAATGGACTGTAAATTGTTAGAAGCTAGTTAAAGTAGAGGAAGGCAGAATAATTTATGTCAATGAGTTTTTACATTATAAAGGTGAGCTATGGAGCTCTGGCAGCACAGTCATACTGGATAAATTGGGAGAAAGCATTGTGGAGTCTGAGACATGGTATAAAGGTCAACTGTACATGATTTTGGAACTAAACGCATCGTTTTTACTTTAACAAATACGCGTCTTAAAGAAGCTTTGAGAAATGTTGTTTTAATCATTTTGGTTTTAATTGCTGCTTTACTAAAATTCATTGACTAATGCTCAGTTTAAGCCTTTTTTTTAATCTCTTCACTGAATCAGATATATTGTATACCTGCATATACGTGCAAATAAATGAGTGAAAACAAATTAACCACCTGCACTCCTGAGAGAACATTTACCAGCTTTTCAAAGCTCATTACTCACCATTTTTATTGTGCGCTAATTATCAGATCAGTGATGTACGGAGACCAGTTAGGTGAACTATAGTATATATTTTACTTGATACCAGTTAAACAGGAGATTACTAAAGTCAAATGAAGGATATTGAAACTGGCACACAGTTGCAGGACACGAGAGACAGCTGATGCAACTGAGGATTTGTAATCCTAGCAGGAATGTCAACACATGGGTATGAAATTCAAAAAAATATAAAGAAGGGCACAACCAGCAATGGGGACCACAGAGCAGTGACTGCCAAGTGGGTAATAAAGGATCCAGCTGTAATTGAATCACGATCATATCTTAAATCAATCTTTTGTCAGTGTAAAATGGATGAAAGATGCTGTAACAAAAGCCATCTCACAACAGTAAATCACTTGATCAGCTCATTTGCTTGATGCACACCATTTATTAAAGACTAAAAAAAAAAAGAGCACTTCATTAAATACTTTGGACCGTGTCTTTAATAAGAATGCAAACTCTCAACTGATTTATTAATTATTATTTTTTTAGCAGTTTGGGCATAAAATCCCTGACCTACTTGTACGATTCACACAGAAGGCACCAAATTCCATTTCTAGCCACTTGAACTTCCAAAGATTTCACCAAGCAACCATCTACAGAGCCTTGCCTCACCCATCCACTCCGATGAATATTTTATAAAGATGCAAAGATTTCCTCCTTCTCAGTGTGTAATCAAATGCACACAGTGCTGCGGGGATTTAAAGAAGAGATATAAAGTCACATCTTAAGGAAAAAATCCATTTTTCTCTAGCCTTGCATTCATTTAGGAATCAATGTGCCTCTCCAGAGACTGGCTATTTGAATCACACACACATGCGCACAATTGGAAACCCCTTTTGTTATTATTCTGATCTTCTGAGCTTTAAATGCTTTCAGACAGCAAGCATTAATGGACTGCAGGTACTTAGTGTTTAGTAATGGTGCTTAACTGAGCACTTATGAAACATGTTAATTAGGAGAAAATACAAGGTCAGTGAATCAAAGGCAAGAATTTAACATAATATATGTAATTGCATAGATAAGCTATAGGTTAGGAGTCAGCTCATTAGGATATTGGTCTATTATTGTTGAACATTTAACACACACACAAAAAAGAGAATGAGATCACTTGATAAATGTTGCCATGACTTGGTAGTTTTAAGTACCCAATGTAATAACTTTTCTCACTTTTTGCTCAGAGCTGATCCTTGTGACTGAATCTTACAATTAGTTTTCATTTTACACATGCTATTAGAGAAGGGAAACAGAGATAAAGGGTAAATAGTGAGAAGTGATTAATTTACTACACATATTTTTCTATAATTATATTTTTTCTCCTCAGCTGTATTTCCAATAGAGTGAATTCAATGCCCTTTGAATATCTGATACTTCTCCCCCTCCCCCCAATTGGAACCGCTGGCACAGTGTGCAATCCATTTGGGTCCTCTTGTTATTTTTATTGTCATGTTTGAAATGCTGTAATGCTGAACTGTTTTAATTAGTACTCTGCACTTCATGGAGATCATTGTTCACGCTTGCCTAATTATGTTTAGATGGCCCAAATCTCCATCAAAGGAAACCATTATCCTACATCGATGGTGAAGCGACGGGATTCCATCTTCACCCCCTAGACAAGGCTATTACTGCTCTGCCTTGGCTTGGACACGCTAAATAAACACATCAATTTCATAGGTCTGGAAAGTTAGAGATTGAGGAGAGATTGTAGTTATCAGCTGCATATGGTTGATGATACAGATACTGTAGTGAACATCACAAGTGTGTTTTTGCGCAGGCTGGATCGACTCCTTTAACCTCTGTTTAACCACAAACCTACTTTTAATGGCAATCCAGCAAGAAGAAATGAAATGCTATCCTTCCATTACTTACATATTCCTTTGTAATGCCTTCCTAATGGTGGTATTTAAGAGCAGTGGGGGAGGGGTATGATTGGTGATGTAGTTTTTTTTTTCTTCTTCTTTTTTTTTCTTGCATGCATCCTTGCCTGAGAGCCTAGTGAATGTGATGGTTTCAGATTTGATTAGGCAGCCCAGGGGCCACAGCAGTCCAGCCCTGCAATGGGCCGGCAGGGGCCTTGTACAGGCGTCTCATTGCTCACCATGCCTCAGTGGTGATGTACACATCGAGTGTGACCGCCCGCTTGATTTAAACAGCAGTCCAGCCTCGATGTGGGAGTGCGCTCACTCAGTGCAATATTGTGGGCCATTCATCCAGTAACCACTGGACATTGGTCTCTGCCAAATACATCGAGCTTGCCACCACATTTGTGTTTGGAGTGAGTGAATTGATGCTGTACGAGCGCCATGAGACTTTGTGCTCGTGTGCCACGTTCCCTTAACACTGCACAAACACATTTCTCGACAAATCTTGACAAGAGCAGATTCTGTGCAGTGTCACCGTGTTATTTAAATATAAACGTCCTTTATGTCATTCCTCAGACATTCTGCCTATTGTTTTACAGCACATATACGAGGCTATTAAGGAGCCCTGTAGTGTGAAACTAAGAACAACACAATCTTCCTCTTTGTTATGAATGTTAAGTTAAATTAATGTGCTGAAGCACACCTCTACATACCTTTGGCTCGATACTGCTGTATAACTGACATGACAGAGACTCTATATGGCAAAGGTTACAGGCTCTAAACTTGCTTCAGTGTTAGAAACTGAATAAGTTCATAAGTTACATACACATTGTTTTGTCATGTACGGTATTACAGTTAAAAGATAAATACATTAAGGTTGCAATTACTTTGCTTTATATAGTACACAATGCTGGTGTTAATGATTTAGACCATGTTTAATTGCTACATACCTGAGAACATGTCTTGTATTTGCAAAGTTCAAGAATTCTAATAAAAGTGCAGCATTTCAGACTTTAGGGAAAAAAAAAAAGGATGACCCTAATTAGTGGATTCAGTGAACTTTAGATGTAGCAATAACAAACAGAATAGAAATGTACTGTGAATTTTCTTTACAACACATGCAGTCCAGGTAAAGTTGGTGGGGAGTAGAAATCCATACAATAGTACAAAGAATACGAGTAAAATTGTTACAATGACACAATATTCCATTATGTTTACACGACTGACTTGATAAACTACTCCTAAATTACAGTAAATTTGCCTCGTGACAACCACAGCATCTTGGTAAAAAGGAAGCCAAAGGCTTGTGTGGGTGCCCACAAGTCACACCCAGTGGGCTAAAAATGACTGAAACCATTTGGGATGATATCAGCCATACTTTCAACACAACATATCTCACATGTACAGTCATGCACAGCAGCTTGTGTTCTGCCCACGAGAAGGAAATGCGGACGGCTAAGTTTTTTACGTGTTGATTTCAATCTCTTATTCATCGCTTCGCACAAAACAATGACTCTATTTGCAATTTAGTGGCCATCACACCATTTCTTTATGTGAGAGCACAGCGGCCTCTGAAAACTGAAGTTATATTTAGAAACCCAATTCTTTACTCAGACCCTCAGCCTACAGGCCTTTGCTGTGCACAAAATGAGCAAAGTTATTTTCATTTCCTAATGGTCACCACAGCCAAGCAGTAATGAGCAGGGCCAAGGAGGATTGTTATTTTCTTAAGGACCAAATTAAAAAAAGAAAGAAAGAAAAGAAAAAAAAAATCCTGAGTAGTTCCATCATTACAAAAGGAAGCCTAGAGGAGAGTTTGCAGTTCATTAGTCTACACGCTTGGTCCTCCTTTCTTACAGGGTGAGGGAATATGGGTGATAAATTGTGCATCCATTCACTTCCACAGTGCAAGTTGTCATTAAAGGGCCAACCTGGAATTGGAATATAGTGCCACCTTTGAGATCCACCTGCTGCTGTAGCTGTGTTTGTATTTATTTTGTTGGGCTGGAGACTTTTATAACTCCCAGAGAGAAAGGCTGAGTTCCTGAAATAAAGACTACCAGGCATGTAATAGCCTTTAATGTATTTTGAAGCTAGACTGATTTAGCTTTATTAAGTTTATAAATAGAGGAAAAATGGACCTGGATTTTTTGAGTAATGATGTTTTTTGGGAGGAACAGGCCTGTTTCTTTATATCACCTAGATGCACTCTTTGTGAAATACTGTGTATATGCAACATAACAACATATAGTATGTACACACTTTAAAATGCACTATGACTGTGGTCCAGTGCAGAGTTACACACTGAGACTGCTTTCAGACAAAGTGCCGTATGCTATGCTCATCTGCTTGATTAATAGGTGAGGCCACCACTGTACATCAAGGAGAGCTAAAGCTGCCAGGTACATAATGTAGTTTTCACAGTTTTGGACTCTTCATTGTGTTGCTGTGATGGAGGTTGACATGTGAAGTATGACATCATGCCAGTGGGCAGCTTTTTTTGAGCTCTGCACCAGTGAGGTCACTGGTCTCCTAATGACTTCCTCAGGGTTCATAGTCGGCCCCCGTTCTCTGCAGCCCATAGGGTCTCCCCCTCCAACCAGCGCACGGCTCACCCAACATGTGCAGCTCAACGCTTGGCTAGCCTCTCTCATTGTTCCTAATCAAGAAATGTGAGGCATAAAGATGCAGCAAGTCAGTTCATGCATGCCCAGTGGGGTCCGTTTTGTCAGACAGTCAGATGAAGCCAAGTGGAAAAAAGTGGTCTCTTATACTGTACACACACACACACACACACACACACACACACACATCGAGGGTAATTCTGTGGGGCAATGGCGGCGACCACTGCCTGGTTTGTATGTGAGGCGACCGCATATTTATTTAACATAAACATAAGCTTCTGCACATGATCTATTATTGTGTTCTGTTGTTGTACATTGTGATAATACAACAACACATCCTCAGATCTTCAAAGCAACTCGTTTTCAGCTCACTATATTTCTTCTGCATACAAGCAATGGACCACAGGCCTAGAGAGATTTTTTTCTTCCTACTTGTGCATCTAAAGGCAGGATGAGAGGCATGTAAATCAGGCAGCCCATGTACTTCTTTAATATTTAACATAGGTTATTAGACAGGGCAAAGATTTGACCCCCGAGCGCTTCTGCACATCACATGAATAACTAATGTTGGCTGATTATGTTAATCAGTAGTACTAGGCAGTGATGACCAGGAACGCAGCACCACTGCTGCAGGAGAGAGCTATAATCTCAGACGCATCACAAAAACACAGCCCGAGCCCATCATTAGCTCTGAAACACAGCCACTGCACACTGCGTGCAGCACTGGGCGATTTACACTTCACATGCTCAGCTTGAATTTTCCTTTAATATGTATTCTGGAGATAAACATGCTGCATTTGTGAAGCTACTAGCTGTGATCTCCCTTAACAGATAATCAAATATTTGCATAATGATAAGAACACTGAAGCTACACCAGGCAACTCTGCGTGTTGGCAGCTCCAAATGGCAGCGAGAGGGAACTGAAATAAACTTAGATATCTGGAAATCATCTAATGCTACAGCTTATATTACCAGCTATGCTTGATGCCAGATAATACCAAAGACACAACAACAGCAAGATCATTTACGGATCTACCGCTGGGGAAAAGTACATATTCCATTTACTTGTATATTTATACATTTCAATTTAAAGGTGTACATACTGTGCCTTAACTGAGATTTATTTGCTGGAAAACATGTTAAATCTACAATATAACACGTCAATTAGACTGTTAAAGAGTGTTTTTTAACCACTTGGTAATGGTGATTGCTGCTTTTCTTTGGGAAAGTTCAGTATGAGTCTGTGTTTAACAGTCACACCAGCACTGGCATTTTTTATCATATAAGTGAGTGAACTTTAGGCGCACTCAGAAAAAAAACAAAAATAAAACCTTCTCTTCATTGTGGACAGTGCTGATTTTTAAAGCTTATTGCTGCGTCATGAAGCAAGTGCCTGTCTTCCCTCCTGTTTGTTTTGAGCCAAAGATAAAAACATACTCTTGGAAAGCCATTTAGAGGTAGAAGCGGGTTGAGTGTGGCTATATTCCATCCCCATCACCAGAGTTCTTTGGCCTCCACCATAAAGAATTCCAACGAGACAATTTTGCGCAGTGTGGGGTGAGCTGACAGGGAGTGTTATTAAAGCGCAGGGTGCTGACCGCTCTCAAAGTTATTAAAGTGCTGTGAGATTGTGTCTGTGATAGCCCTGCCGGTCGGGATGTCCTTCACACACATACAGGTACATTACAGCGGGGATGCGGTCATCGCAGAGAGAGAGGGGGGATGGTGGAGGTGTGTGTGTGTGTGTGTGTGAAGGGGGTTACAGATAGACACAACAGGACCCAATATGGAGCCTTGTCATTGTCTTCATTCCTCCATTAACGATAACCATGGTTAACCAATGGTTGAAGATTCCTTACAGCCTGTGAACATTTTCAAAGTTGACACACAGTTGATTTACAGCTACCAACATGAAGCCTAAATATAGAGTGCATGCTCAATTTAAAGGGAGTGATTTATGACAAAAAACATTTTCCATTAAAGGAATAATTTGACATTTTTGGGGGGAAAATAACAGATTGTAAGATAAATTCCACCTTGATGTTAGCTAATGCTAGCAGACTAAAACAGGTGGACTCTGTTCAAAAGGCAGTAAAATTTACAAAATAAAGCTCAGTAATTATCATCTACCAGCCAGATGACAATTTAAGGATTAAACAACATGAAGGGTTAGGCCATCGCAACACCTTCAACTCTACTGGAGGGATGAACACCAGTTTCCCAAAAGGTGGGAGTTTCTGTTTTGATGATGCTGGTGGAGAGTGTTGTCAAACATGTTGGTCCAAAATCTCCAATAGACGTCAGTTAAGTCAAGATCTGATCACTGTGAAGTGCAATAAGATGTGATTAATTTTCATACTCAACAAACCCTTCAGTGACGCCTCATGTCTCTTGGCTGAGAACACCCATCATGACAGAAATGTTTCATCACAAGATGAAGGCGATCAATCAGAACAACTTTGTATTGATTTGCACTGACCCTTTGTTTAAGGGGACAAGTGGACCCAAATCATGCCTGCAAATGCCCCCGACAGCCTAACAGAGCCACCAGATCCCCTTAATGTAAGAGGCAAAACATTCATGTCTGGACCGTTCTCTTGGTGCACACCTACCAGTTCATATTATAAGGTGAAGGATGACTCAAGTCATCACATCACTTGTTTCCACATCTCTGTACACCGATGGTTTTTGCACCACTGAACTATAAAATGTCCATTCATCTTTGTAATGAGAGGTTTATGCACTACAACCCTACTGTAATATCCCTCTCTGTGTAATTCTCAACAGACTGTTTCTGCTAACATAGTCTGGTCATGTCCTTTCATTGACGTTCTCAGTCAGCTGAGAAACAGTTGCTCTGCTTTTCCTTACATAGTATACTAATGCACCAGCATCACAGTCATGAAGTGTCCACTGTCAGCAGATAGTCAAAATTCACATCCAAACACTTGCCAGGAAAGCTTTTGCTGTGACTGAAGCTCCTGCCATCCGCGCCTCAATGATGAGACCTCTTTTAAAGTCACTTATATCTTTTTCTCTTGCCTTTCTGATACTAAATCGGAACCAACTAAATCTTCAAAGCATTTGCATACATGCCACACAACATGGTAGAATGTCATCTGCATTCATTATATTTCTACACTCATTTATTCAGATTTTTCCTTTTTTTTAATTTTGTTTTTTTTTTTTTTTAAAGCAAATTTTTCAATGTATCAAGCTATTCTATTGACGTTTGAGTTGTCTTTTACTGTCTCATTTCTTGTATACTGTGCTACTCTGGCTAATGCTACAAATTCAATTGCAAAATCCCATTTAAAAAATCACGTTTAAATAAAGCCACTCTTTGTATTTGATATAGATATAGATATAGATATAGATATAGATATAGATATAGATATATATATGGATATAGATATAGATATAGATACAGATATAGATATGGATATAGATATAGATATAGATATAGATATAGAAATAGATATAGATATAGATACAGATATAGATATGGATATATATATAGATATAGATATAGATATAGATATAGATACAGATATAGATATAGATATAGATATAGATATAGATTTTATGGGGAGACCTAGTAGGTGTTTATAAATAACAGTAAAATGCAAGACTTTGTAAACGGTCCACAGTAGCTATAGGCTACATACAGGAGCAGCAAGCATGTTGCAAAAAGTGACTTAAACATGTTTACAAAATCAAAACAAAAAAAGATAAAACAATAATATTTACTAAAGAAAGCTAAAGACTTTAGGAATTTTTCATGTCTTTGGTTAAGCCCCTAGGTGGGTTTCAGATTTGAGTGTGGGGGCAGCTGTCTGTGTAAAATGATAGGCAAATGGGAGGAGGGCTAATGGACTGATTCTGTGGGTTTTAGAGGAGAGGGAAGAAGCCCGGAACATCAATCTGCTGTCTGCTCCCTCTCAATCTGTTTCAGCTCCACTCTGACATGACAGCATGGGGGACTACAGCCCTCGATTCATCACCGGGTCTGGAAATAACAGGACACCTCCAGTTTGTCATACTAGATTAGTCTGTGGCCCGTAACCACTGTCCTTAATAGAGTCTCCAGCGTTTCATCTGAGGTGTCCACTAGACCACCACTGTAGACCTCAGGGGAAACACAGATGCTGTATTGACATCCCTTGTACTGGCTTGTGTGTGGAGTGTATTTCATTTCTACTGTACAGCCAACAAGGAACCAAAGCCTTTAATGCTTTTCTTTCCATTTAAAAAAAAACAAAAAAAAAGAGAGATTTTACAGTTGGAAATTTTGGAAGCCTCTATCAGGGGCAGTTTAGGTCTTTAATGTGAGGATTTTCACAGACCATAAAGTGTCGAGACCGGCCTGAGCGGAGGATTTTTCAAACCCTCATAGAAACTCTGGAGCTGCAGTTCTCCAGGGCCCATAAGTCAGAATCCTGCTCATAAAACCAATTGATTGTAATCCATAATATATCTTAATTGGTGATTAGCTGTTACTCGGCAGATCACAGGTCTTGGCAGTGGAATTAGCCTCAGTCTTTAATAAATGCTTGACCAGACAGTGGGGAAGTGTAATGGACAGTGCGGGGTTAGGCCAGGACTGTGATAGCTCCTCACTGCTTCCCCTCCTGACCTTGACTGGCGGTATGGCTCTTTGAAAGTCTAAGTACCCATCTTACAGTATGCCTGAAGCAATTTAGGAGTCCATACACATTCATATAAGTCCTACTTATTGATTCTTTTGCTGCTGTTCACACACAGTCTGGCAATGTAGAGTTTCAATTATCTCTATGTGAGCTGCCATTGTCTGGGAAAAATGTGATCTATAGCCAAGGAATCGGAAAGTTTGCAGAAAAAAAAGAAGAAGAAGAAGAAGAAGAAGAACAAAAAAACTCAGTGAAACATCGACAGCACCAGCGTGTATTCAATAAAGAGATGTTTTTGACCTTGTAGACATAACTCAAGAAGAGCTAACTTTTTAGACACACAAGTGACGTCCGGGCCTCCCTTGAAGTGAAAACTTTAACTCTCTGAGTGCAAAGCTAAAATTCCAATAAACTAAACTGGACCAAAAAAAAAAAGAGGAGTTGGTGCAATGATTTCTCCATGCGACTATTGTCAATTTTGTCTGCAAACGTACAGAAGTAACAGAGTCAGGGCCCCTGATGGATACAGAACTACTGGTGGGGGGTGGGTTGCTTATTTAGTCTGGGATGATGTGCGCTGTCTCTGGCTCCAGAGGCTGCCCCTCTTCCTGTTTACCTGGGAGTCCTTTGGGGTGAGGTTGAGCTGAAAAGCCCAGTCGGAGCCAGTCAAAGGGAGCGTGGCGCAGTCTTGACCCTGGCGCTCCACTCATTGTGTAGTGCAGCGGTGTAATGAGGCCCTGTGTGGATATTGATATGACAGAACAAAAGGCCAAGGTGCAGTAAGGACAGCAATCCACACGTTTCACACCATTTGTTTTTCACACCGTATCCATCACATTAATGGGTCACCTTTCTGTGACAGCTCATGATTACCTGCTTACCCATGGAGAGAAAAGGGGGTGAGAAAGAGAGGGAGAGAGAAAGCCTGGTAGGTGCAGAGACAGAGAGATAGGCAGGAAGATAGGGAGCGAGGGTGCTCCGGTAGTGAGGGTAAAGGGTGAGTTGGGGTTGGAAGGGGGCTCAGGGAGCTGGGGGATGGGAACCTTGTGCCATTTTTTTATTCTTTCATGAAGATTGGCTCCAGCCCTGTCATCATCCCCACCGAGTGAATTTATGACAGGTCAGCTCTCCATGTAGTCACCTGATGGATGGAGAACATCCAAGTTTATTTGGGGCATAGTGGAAATGGCCGAACAATTCCCTAAAGCACTGATAGATTTTTTTTTTTTTGCTTGTTTTAAGCAAAGGGGACATTCACTCGTAGAGATACCAACAAAACTATCGGTTGCTGTGAAAAATTGAATGTTTCGTATTCCACCATCCCCCATTGCTTTTGCCTTGATTTTTTACCTCCCTAAAGTATCTTTTTAATTGTCTTGTTTATGAGAAATTCTCACAGCATAATGCATCTGTTACGCCCGGTAAGTGAATAATTATTGGCAATAAAATATTTGAGCACAAAGGTTGTTTTCTCCCATTGATCACATATCTTGATATGAAGCTGTATTTTTGCTTTGTTTTTTCTCCATCTCTTTGTCGATTATTGCCCATGCAAGGCTCATATGCTGTAATGTCCAGCAATTTGAAATGCTGAAAGTCTTGCCTTGGATGTATTTTATTGCTCAACAATGAGTCTGTTGCTGATACTTTGAAAGGAAGAATTATACAGAATATCAATTTTTCTAATGAAGGCTGTTCTGACGCTCGCTCTGGCCTCGCGTGCACCTTACAGACGAGTGCAGAGGTATACTTAGGTTTGATGTCTGGAAGTTCTGAAAGCGAGACTAAACACTAAAGAGTTTTTGTTCTCGGCTACTCGCAGGATTTCATAGCGGTTTCAGTTGTTTTGCTTGCATCTCGGAAATGTGCTCCATTCTGCTTAGCTCAACAGCTATTGATGGCGTCCATTCCCCAAAGCAACCCCACCGGTGTCATCTGTGAAATCTTAAGTCATTTAAGATGAGCATTTCAACTTCCAGAAATGGCAAGATCCCATTTTATGATAAAACAAGACTACAGCTATGTATCTTTGTAAAAGCCTGAGCTCAGCATATCAGGTGAGAGGCAGGAGAGGACGAGAGAGGAGAGAGAGAGAGAGAGAGAGAGAGAGAGATCACTTTGTCCCAAATTAAAAGTCAGAGTGTCATCTTTCGGTCTAATTGCCTGGAACCATTATTGGACAGTGCAAAAAATAGTGTCTGCATATGCATTTATTTCACAATCAATTGATGTACTTCACTCTGAGCATAGTCTGTCGGGACCAAACTCCAGGCATGCAAACATGCCCTTTTTTGTATGAATGAGGGAAGGATAGCAGCCTATACTACAGAGAGACAGTTTGCCATATGTCATAGCGCCCAGCAGATATGAGGTGATGGTGTCAATACATCTTGCGTCTGCCCAGTGGAGGCTTACTCTGCATTACGCTAAAACATGAATTATATGAGTGGAACAACGCTGTGTTGGGCCGCGGCGTAAATCAGAAGGGGGAGAAATTGCTGACAAGTTTTGATATTAAAAGATAATTGTAATCAAGGTGCAAGACGAGCAATGAAGTGGTGATAGCAGATAGATAGACAGCTGCAAAAGATGGATTGTTTTAATTTGCACCAATTAAATTGAAGTTCACTGGATCATCTTCCTCAATCTTCATGAATACTTGATTTTCTGGCCGCTACAAAGCTATTAAAAAGAGTGATTGGACTCTAACACTTGGTATACCATATTTTATGCTATACTTTCATTAACCCTTTGTAATAACCCTTATGTTAATAGAAGGAATTAAAAGACATACTACTAAGCACAATATCCTATAATTATTATGTGCAGATTACGTATATTGTCTTGTCTGTGAATGCATCATCTGCTGATAACAACTGATGACTGAGTCTTTAGAATCGGTCACTGTTTGACTTTTACTTTATTTAAAATGTACATTCTCGCTGTGTTTCATTTCCACTTCAGTCATTAATGAGGTTGTGAGAAGGTTATCTCCACATGACCAGCTCTTCTGTTGAAGGACTCATATAATAGTGTTGAAATCCTGCTTCTTAATGGATGAGGGAAATTTTATCCCATATCTTCTTAATGTCAACAAATTCCTTGAAATACAGTAAAGCAACAATGCTTTGGTCCATCTCTCCGTACTTTTGCCCGACTCTGTCTGTCACACAACACACTGGAACACACAGACTATGCAAATCTTTAAAAAGGTCTCAAAAGTTTATCTTTTTCTTTTATTGAAGGCTATTACATTTCTTTAGTTGTTGTCTCCTCTGACTCACCAGTATGTGACTTTAAGCATTTCTATTGTACATTCTCCTCCACTTCTACTAAATCGGTGTTCAACACAACAATAGCTTTAAAGCTAGCAATGCACACAATGAAAATACCAAATTTTCCAGAAGAATTTGATAGTGTCATAAGACAGATCTGCTTTGATCTGGTCGTTTTAATCAAGCCCTGTTTCCCAGAAGATGACCTTATATACAATTAAACAGCATTCTAAACTTTGTTTTCAGGGAACCATATTTTCTGCTGGACAAAATAAGAATTATGTTTGTTTTCAAATCAACATATTTTCTCCGTTTGCTTTATTGCTTTCCTGCTGTTCCTTTTTAGCGAATTGATTATAGATTAGATGGAGCAAGACCATCACCCTGGTTACTCAGAAAATGGAGGAGAAGTGTTGTGAAATGGTATATTTTGACCCAAACTGTATTATTTTCCAAAAACTATCCAAGTCATTTTGGTTCCTAAATTCAACCAAGCTTCTAGCAAGTAGTTACCATTATTAATAATTTTCCTAACCACAGTTTTGGTGCCTAAACCTAACCAAACAGAAAGTGAAAACCGAAAGCAAATAATGAATGAAAACTTGAAACTTGAAAAAATGTAAAAATTGGTCCCACATTGGATGTGAATCCTGATCTTCAAGACGTCTTGGTGCTCACTGATGGCACAACAACAGCATCAGCGCGGTCTGAAAGCCAGTCATTCCAAAGACTTGTGCCATGCAACAAAGCCTCCAGTTTGTCACAAATACCTAAACAACAAAGACGCCACGCAGGTGAACATCATCGTGTACAGGGGTCAAAGTTCATAGCTGATCGTTTGCCGCTGCTCTTGCACTTTGCTCTACTTGATGGCAAACCATCAACTGTGACTACTGACCTGCGTGGCTAATAGAAACAAGCTATCTTAGTTGTGTAGATGATTGGAACAAACAGGGAGCTTCCAGCTTGATAGGATGAAGTGATGTAGTCCCACTGGAAATTTTTAAATCTCAACAGCACAAACCTTTATGCCTCCATCCTCCTCTTTTGTTAAAAGTGTAAATGGTACTTTTGGGAGAGAGTCCCTCCTGAACCCTGTTTTAAAGGGGCACCATCGCTGCATCCTGGGCTGTTCAAAACAAGTGAGAAAGATGGTTCAAAGAAAAACAAAGAAGCTGGGATGTTTTTGTCCCATATTGTAGAACAAACATAAGTGCAGTCAGGCCATTCTTCAACACTATGGAGATAAACCTGGTTATGCAAGGCTAGTTTTCAGCAAACTTCACTTAAACAGAGGTAATTGGTGCATTAATAGGAGACTACTTTCCACTGCTTTTTTTATATCTGTTTGGCACTACAGTGAGTATTATTGGCAGAGTACACTTAAAATAAACTGCAGTTCTCTGAACGGTGCATTGACTTTATTTTAAAAGTTTTCACTAACAACTTGCAGACAGATTTAAGTTACTTATTAGTGGGATCAGCTAATTGTTGGTTTTGGTCTTTATCACCAGACTTTATTTATTTTTTTAACCAGTGAGCAGGTTAGCTGTGTTAACAACACACTGAACCAATTACAAACCTCATCACTTGTTAAGAACATTGCCGGAGGGTGAACAGAAGTGGTCATTATAATACCTTCCTTATGGTTATCCCACGGATGAGAGGAGAACAACTTAATGCTGCACACACACTCATACAAACACAGGCACACATATAGACGCATACATTTTCAATTGTGCTCCTGGGAATGTTGCATACACATGAATGAAAAAAAAAATCAGAAGGTATGGTAATAATTTGTTACAAATCAGGGTTAATTTTATTGAATTAAGAAATGTCTTTCAGTGTGAATACTTTGTTAATTCACAAATGCAGATCCTTGTATTGTGGATGAGCCCATTTTTGCAGATATTTTCATGGTCAGTTTCAAAAGAGTCTAGACAAGGTAACAGATGTGCGCATATTTCGCAGTCTGAAACGCTTTTGTGTTAATTGACGCTGATGCTTCCTTGATTGTAACGTTGTGATTTCTAAAGGTCCTCGTGTTTGTCTAAGTCTGATATATAAGCTTACGGTGTTTCAAACAACCTCAGAGGGAGAAGACAGACCCTTTGGAGCAGAAACTTTATGTATTTAAGGAAAAGTTATTTGGTATTGGCAGATGTAAATTGATGTTGTAAATCACAGTTTCATACACAGGAAAGGCGCAGAGTGTGGTTGTGAGTGTGGTGAGGCATTTCAGCGGGGGCTGGGAGCAATGTTCCACAGTGTTTGCTTCTGAGCCAGACTCGCTCCAAGGCAGGGTGATTAGTGCTTGTCGGTAATTTGGCAACCTTGACCATGTAACCTTGCTAAAGCTGGATTAACATTTTACCCTGGAAACGCCAGAGATGCCTTAAAACATGTTCCATTTTTCCGTTGCTTATTATGAAACAACAGCCTACAGAGGCTATTCAAATAAGTGCCCATACTACGCTGCATGAGCACTCAAGGAGAAACTCTTATTAGACTTAAGCATGCTAAGTGTCAAAAAAATGTTGACATATCCATCTGATCGGTCACTGAAAACATCTCATGCATATTGCTTTACATATTGAGAGCATGTGGATCCCAGAGGTCACACAACTTTAACATTTAGTCAATAAACAGAAATCATATGAGCTGTAACAACCTTGTATACATATGAAAACGTTATTATGGGAGGGGAAAAAAAATCATTTTGTAATTGGGTTTACGATGCAGCAACTTGTTTTACTCAGTTTGACTTTACTCCTTTCTTTGTTGTCAGGGAAAGTGTGACAATTTTGGTGGAGGTCATGGTTTTGGTTCAGTTTTACAAAAAGCATGTCACCAATACTATTATTGTGTTGATTATTATTATCATGTTGTTGTTTTTTGTTTTGTTTTGACCTTTTCATTTAAAGGAAAAATAACACACTCCATTATACGGCCATAACATTAGTTATGTTAATTTTGCATATGATTAAATTAAAATTGCAAAATAAAAGCATGCAGAGAATTTGAGAATTTTGTCGATATAGCTGTACCTCAGAGGTTGTGTTTACTCTTCGCTTGTTGCACTGGAGATGGAGTTAATGCTTATTGTATATCTGAGAGTTTGTATTTCGACGTACACATTCACAGATATTTGTTAAATGTTATTAAAATCTATAAAGACACTGTTGTTACAAAAAAAGCATTTGAGAATCTCAACTATAATGTGTTTATATATCAATAATTCCAGCATTACCAGCACATAAAAAAATACTAAATTGATATAGAATCAAAAACTTAGTTAAATTTAACACAAAGCATTTACATTTTTTAACTCATTTTACTCACTAAGATGCAGGATTAGGTGAAGATGGATGCTGTTAAAGGATAGTGACAAATGACGTATTCTCTGGAGAGATAACATCCAGTCATTAAAGAACCTCCCCCAATCCTCTAAAAATTACAGACCCCCCTCTCTAAATATTTCTCATGCAGCCCCTTCAGTGACCAGTTTTACATCTGCCTTTAGTATTAATTGTTCTCTGTTTTGCTCAAAGCCCTCTTTTTCATTATAATACAAGGTTGTTTGCTAATTTCCAAGTGTAGCCCCTGTGTTTTTGACATTGGTGTATCTGAGGTAGGTGGTACATTGCCCTCCTACAAAAAGCACAGGCTTATTATTGAGCCTCTTTATCTTTACTGTAGCTAAGTTGTTAATTAGCTAGACCTTGAATTAGATTATTTGCATGTCTGAACAAGGGCTAAGGTATTAATGCTCCCTTAGGACAAACTGTAATAACCTCTTCGGTGGCTCCAAGATCCCTGTGGAGGGGGCTGCATGGACGCTAGCCCCTGGAAGGAGGGAGAGAGCACAGCCATTTCATCCAATTAGCTGTGGATTATACCGCTCCTCTCCCTTTGAATCCTATTTGCTGTGATAAGGTGTTCTCCTACAGGGACAGAGCTGAGCTTTGCTATCAGGAAAAATGATTAATTCACAACCCAATATTAAAATGCAGTGCCTTCCATTTCACACTGTCTGACATAGGAGGAAGAAACAGCTCAGAAATCAATACAGGCACTAAACAACCACACAGGAGAAGGAGAGGTTGGCCAAGTAAGAAAATACCCCTAAGAATCTCAAAAGCAAGCTGCATTTCATTCTACACATCACACTTATACGGCTCTCCACGGTATGGTATGTCCTTGAATTATTCAGAACCTGTTAAACCGTGGGAATGGTTTTAAGACTAATGTGGCACAATATCATGGTCGCTATTGTTATTGCATTGTACTGTGCAATTTTCACAAATATTTATCTCTTTCTTCCTATCTTCCCAAGGGCATGTATTTTAATTTTACAATTCCATGGTCCTTGCACCTCTTTGAATAACCGGCATGGTCACATATAAGATGGAGTCAAAGGAACAATTTTTACACGTTTGCATTTCTTTTCTGGCCTGTGTCTGGGAAAAGGTGTGGAGAATCCAGAGTCCAGATTTATATTTTCCAAGCCCTCCGACGCTGCACAAATGATGTTTAAACACCCAGCACCTAGGGTTTAATTAAGTCCCTCTAATCGTGTTCCAATCAGAAGCTTGGACTGATGGGCTGGAATTCCTGATGTGCATTTCTGTCAGTCTTAATTGGATAATTGATTGCCAATTTGAACCTGGCCACACACTGCATACACAATAAAGCGCCTGGCCATGTTCCTTGAGGATTCATTTTCCATCCGAATAAAGATGCTGCTTCGATAGGCAGAACTCCAACTATTGGTCTTGCTGAAAAATAAGCCCCGGCTGCTGGTGTAGATTGGAAGTCCACTTATGAATGCCTTTTGAATTTTTAGTGCATGAGCACAGTTTTTGTTTGTGTAAATGCATTTGTATTGTCTCCTGGCTCTTTGTGTTTGTCTTTACGCTGCACATAAAGACGGGGCGGCTGAATATTTCACTGCCTGTTGTTGGGTAACATGAAATATTTCATTTTTTCTGTGATGCACAATGTAAAAATTGAAGTAAACTTACTTGGCTTTCAGTTGTAAGCCGTTTCCACGACACAATTCTGTATATGTGGCGCAACCTTGATACTTACTTTCTTAAATATCTGTTTTTGTTAAATTCCTATCTCCCTACACTGTCAACTTCAAATTTAAACACAAAGCAGGAACAGAAAGCCACTGGTAAGCTCTTCTGTCTTTAGAGATAAAAAGAAATCAACATTGCAGAGATGCATGAAGAGGCAGAATGAGAAGAAAAGGAGGATATTTTATTTTATTTTTTGGGATATTTTATTCTTAACTCACTTTGTTTGAATGGACTTTCCCCAGTGTTCCCCTCTGTTGACCTCTGATGACCCAGGTGTGCTCCATCATTATGCTCATCCATGTAAGTAAATGAAATAGAAAAATTGTAAGAAGTACCTTTCAATATGAAATTTAGCTGCACAGAGGTAAGTTCAACACACAAGCAATTAAAATAAGCAACTGAAGTCATGGCACAACTACTCTGTTGCATTGCATTGCATCATACAAGCGCTTCTGTTTTCCTGCTAAGTGTTTTTTGTTAATACAGCAGTAGCATGAAAGCAATCAAAAGGTTATATTGAAAGGTTGAAAAGGTGCTGAAAGAAAGACAAGGAGAACATTAATATTTATTAGGTGTACTATTTGAGGTGACACAGAAAGTCTTCATGGATTCAGACGTATAATATTTGCTGCCAACAATGATTTCTTTAAGTTTGAGCCTCTACTTTTACACAGATGTGCCTGGGTCTGCTGTAAAGCTGGAGGACGCTGGAATAGACACCTGCTTGGCCGAACCTCTACATGTTCAAACAGCTAACAGAGTCATATTATTGTAATTTAACAAAAAAAATAAAAAATAACAGGCATGTTTTGATTATAGGGAAGCAAGCTTTTAGTGTTTCCTGACGTGTCTTATGTCATAATAATAATAAACCATTTTAAATAATGTATTGGTTTATGCAAAAAGTGCAATCTGCAAAGATGTGTCAAAAAAAGTCCAAATCCAAACAAATGACTTAAACATCAGGTTTATGCTTGTCATTTTTCACTAGCATGAGAAAATAAGGCATTGGCAGAAATTGTGTAATTTATATTGTAATAATAATTGTGCTCAACATTTACTTCTGCAAAATTACAAAGTGATGAGGACATAGATCTGTTCGACTAAACAGTGTGAAAAAGCAACATAAGAATAGCAGCGGAGAATGATAACAGGCTATGATAATGGTGAACAGATTTGTAAATATCTTTATGCAGTTATACACATTTTGCTTGTCAGAGAAAATTTCTCTGGAGAATGTGAACCACAGTGGTTTGATGAGAAACAGATTTGAAGAGTCAACACAGCACCAAGCTGATCTCCTCTGATCTCACTCGTCAGTGACCAGTTGGCTCTCTTGTGGGATAACTGTGCATTTGGTTCCATTTAACCTCCCCCTGCTGAAACGTGTGTTTGATGGTGTCCTTTGCTATCAAAATGTCACTAAACACACCACAATTTCATAATTTAGAAGAATAACATTTTCTCAGCTTTTTTGCTGAGGAGGAAAATTCTTTAAGTTGAAGGTGCCAAAATGTTTTGACATGCCGAGGCGAAAGCCTCTGGAGGCCTAATTTTGTGTGGACATCCACGACTGCCTGAGTCCCACTCTGGGTGGGCTTGTACTGAGTTATTCTAGTCTCTCTCATCTACTCTACAATTCCTGCTCTGTTTTCTTACAAGAAATTGCTTTTTTTCCCCCTCTAAATAAGAATTCTTCCAAGGAGCCAAATGGTAAAGAGAGAATTCTCCTATTATAAATGGCCTTTCTCAGCCCTGTAACCTCGCTACAAGTTTTAGCACTAAAGTGCAACCCTTGGTGGGATTAGATATTTTGGCCACCATTTGTACAGAGTGAAGTTTCTTTGGAGTCTCCTTGAGACAAGTGACCAGTGCAGGGCAAAGTGAAGGCCTTATCAGTCACCCCACAATGGTGCCACCCCATGAATTATATTAGGGACGGATGTGGCTCACCAAGCCACTGCATTGTGGACCATCTGGGTGACAATAAACATGTCGCCACATGGTTTCCTCCATCATTCAAGTCCAGATAGCAGATCTGGACCTTAACTATAGCTCACTATCTCCTGGATCTCGGCGTGACCTGTTAGAGAGATGGAGGTGAGGCTCAAGGATATCTCTCAGAGAGTCTGCTCCAACACCAGGAGGTTATTATAGCCATGCTGGGGGGAGGCAGTCAGTCTGTCTAGTGCTGCTCTCTTCCTTTCTCTGTATGTGTCTGTACGTTACACAGACAGGGGGAGCGACTGAGGCAAAAGCGGAATGTAAACACAATTGAATATAAAGGAGTAAACAAGCATTTGTGCATGAAAAGATAGGGTTAGCCTTCCATTCCCACAACATTAGTTCAAGAATTATAATATTTTTTTGATGTTGCACAAAATCAACCAGATGTGGCGCTATTACAACAAATTGTCTTCAAAAGATTGTAATTATGAAAAACTTGATTTCTACAACAGAGGCTGTAAACACAATATTCAACTTTTCGGTTGATGTGGTAAACATGTGCTCATAGCAGCATCTGCATATTTACTCGTCTTCTAGCTCTGGTTTTGGTCTTCACAAACTCCAGGGGAAAGTTGTTGTTGTTGTCCTATTATGCTATAATAAAGTATGTTGATTTTATCCTTTTAAAAAAGAAAAAAGTTTAAGCTAAAAAAAAAAAAAAGAAAATGTTGAGGGAAACAACATTATCCTACGAAAGCAGTAAAAGTGAACCAAAAAAGTAAAACCAAACTATAAGCGACAGCCACAGCCACATTCAGAGGCAACAGGAGTGTGGGGTTTTGTGTTGAACCACTTTTTTTTTTACATAGATGACCTATTTATCAGTTTTTATTATAATAATTCATATTGTTGTTTTCCATCATTATTTGATTATGTTTAGACACTAAAACTACTAGATTAGATTTAATAAAAGGATTACAGGTAGGTTAAAATACAAAGCTTCACATGTATCACAAGTTTCTCTCCATTTTTTATTTCTTTTTATTTTTTGGTTACCAGGGTAACGAGTCTCTTTCGAAAAGTCTGAATTTGATGGGATAGACACAAAATGCATCATCATTAAATTGTTTTTCTCTGCATTTATTACAGTGTTAATATATTTTGGCTTTTTTTTTTTTTTTTAATGTAACATAAAACTGTATTTTCTAATACAAACTTACAAATCTACAAATTGTAATTGATTAAATGTGATTGAAGTAAAGCTGTGTTTGTTTTATTGGGTCCCATATGCACTTTATCAGCCAAATCTTGTTGCACGTCCTTATTTTCCCTCCACTCCAACACTTGTCACCAGCAAACTATCAACTGGATTGTTCTGCAGGCTCAAATGAACTGAAACTTTGTTAGTACAAGTTTTCGCTGTGGTAAATCCACCTGCTTCAGCAAATGGGCTCCTGAAGCTAGTTATTCCCTGCTGTTGTTACTGATAGGGGACCACACAAATTAATCATTCACAAGCAATAGGATTCAGTGGGCTAAAAAATGCGAGGTTCCACAAATCTGGCATGAGGAAAAATTGGTTAATTTGACTTAGCATGCTAACGCCTCGATGATGAAACCTGAAGTGAGACTCAAATGAAGCGTGCTAAAGGCAGGCACCAAGAAAACAGTGGAAGACCAATGAGGAAGTGAAAAGTGAGGCATAAACAATGGCATTTAATACAATTTCATAAAACCACTTATAGCGCATGACAGGGGATCACATGTAATCACTGTAAGTGGAGACGAAGATGGGGGCTGCGGTGTCGTCGTCACGATGCCAGAACACTTCTCCATGACACGTCCCCTGCTTCTTCTCATTAATCCCCTAAGCTACATTCATTAACGGTCACTCCCTCCATTCAGCGAGCCTGCACACCCGAGTGAAGTCACACTAGCCATCACAAAAATAACCTGCTGTTGCAATGCAGTGAGATAATTTTTTATAGCTTTCCAATCTCAGTACATCCACTTTTATTAATTAGCAAACACAGTTGGTGCACACGCTATTGTAAGATGTAAAATGGGAAGGGGTATTTTGCAATGCTTGGATTCCAGTCAAATCAGCAGACAAGTTGGAGAAGGGAAAGAAAGTCATGTTCCTGCATTTCATCAGACAAACAGTGAAATTCAGCTAACTGCTGACACTGAAGGACAGTTGTAAGGATGGCAGTCAGCAGGGAAAGGTACAAGAGGAAATGATAAATACAAGAGATTTACAGGTCCTCGGAGTGTCAGATGCACTGTGGAAATAGTGCTGGGTGTGCTGTTATCTAGATGGGCCAGTTAGTGGCTTTTGGAGGATCCCCTGTTCTGAATAGGGCTGTAGTTTCGGAGGGCAGCCTTTATGGCTCACCAGTGCACTGACCACAGCCCATTAACTCAAAGAGCCTCCACAGGAGCACTGGAGCAGGGAAAGGGGCCGTGACCTGCCCGAGACCATCTTATTACTTTAACACATTATGTCTCCCACTGCGATCTTTTTATTTAAGTGACTTCAGCAGAACGCATCATCTCGGGCCAAGTCGGGGACAGACAGGGGTTTCTAGACAAGAGGCAAGAGGAGGGGTCAAATGATTTATTGGAAACGTCTGCTATTGGGTGTTGCGGAAAGGGAGTGCAAGGATGGACAGTGAGCAAAAGAGAGGGGGGGAAACAGTTAGTGATGAACCTGACTGGGACGGGAGCTGTTTATGGCACGGAGAGGCCGAGCTGACCCCGGAACAGCTCCTGGGAGGATTCTCAAGTTCTCACTGATGAGCTTTTGCAGCCCTCTGATGGCCACATGGTTCAGACTGTAGGAGGGGGGGTGGGGCAGCAGGGTGGGTAGCTGGGGGGTGTAGCTGGGTAGTAGCGGGGAGGGGGTCCGGGGTCGGGGGAGTGATTTATTTTACCACCATGTCACTCTTTATGGGCCACACCACAAGAGATGGCCTCAAATGTTACTGTCCTCAGGAGGAAGATCAGCGTGCTTTGCCTAAGTGTTACAGCAGCTCAGTATTCACCTATTGTGTTCTCCTCCTGGCTTTGGCCTGAGATCACCGTTTAAGAGCAACTAACATAATGTCAAAGGTTAAATTACAGCATTGCATTTAAATCTTGAGGTTGCAAAAAGAAGGGGTAGCACCACAATGTATGTATGATTCCCTGTCAAATATTTAATGACTTGTGTCACTGGTGGTTGCTCCTGATAGGAGCAATTATTTCTAATTTTATCAGTCCTTTGGCATTACCGCCATATTGGACGATTGCACAAGTCGTGACTGATGTCCAATGCTAATGCTTAGACCCAGTGGAGGCAGTAGCGTGCCCTTTAAATAGCTATGCAGGATATCATTGCAGGACACTAGAGTTCACACCATGTCCAAAACACAACAGTAACCAGAATGTCACCCTAACTTTTTTTTTTTTTGCCTAATCTAAACCATATGTCCTTACCCTAAAGTCCCTCTTTGGTCATTGATAAAATCCATAAAAAATAATCTGTCTATCAAAGTTCAATATCTAGAAGTTACCTTTTTCCATTAAAGTAATCCCTTCCTGCATTCAAATGGCTTAAATGTATCTCTACACTGTTGCTTCCTCTAGAATGTGCAGATCTATGAAGTCTCTGCCTCTCTCAACACACCCCGCCCCACATACTGCAGCTCGAGCACACCAGCTCACCTGCTCAAACACTGTAACGGTACTATTTCATTCCAAGTGTGTCCTCTAAACACCATATGGTCAGGTAGCTGAAGAACTGAGTTAGTATACAACTAAACTGAACTGTCAATTACATGTCAAGGGAAACATATTTTCAACTTGATTACGTTGCCATCTTTTGTATTGCTTTCCAAACTATTATATATTTGATGAGGCAGGACTTGGTAACCCAGAAAATAAAGAAAAAGCTTCAAATATTTTCTGAAAGGGTTAGAATCCAATCAGGTAGTTTTGGGGCCCATATTTATATATATATATATGGCACACCATACATACATGCCATAATATATATTCATAGTAAATGAAAGTCAAAAGAAAGCAAGTGAAAGCAACCTTACATCTGAGGATTATTGTCTTGCTGAGGTTCCTGTTGTTGAACTGTTGTTCCTTCTTCACATCCTACGTCTTTACATTGATTTTGTGACTCTTTCAAACTGGAATTCTTTACTATTTTGGAGGGGAAAAAAACAAGTTTCTTTCAAAATACAAATGACAATGGAGTTTAATTATACAGAAATGTTATTTCTGACATATTAGGACATGTGAACAAGGTAACAAAAATCCTTTTCACCGGATGGGTCTTATATTCATAATTCTTATTTCAGGTGTGGCACCACTGGTTCCTGGTGACAGTCACCCGTGAAAAACATAAAGGGGTAAATACAGCATCTGAACCAACAAATGGCATTTTGGAAAGAAGACTATCAGTTAGCTGCCAAAAACTTTTCGGGGATCAACTATTGATAAATCATTTCAGCTTTAGAATCGCCTCGTGTCAACATCCTTGTCTGGCGATAGGCTTGAAATTTATACCAGCCCCCGCATGATAGAAAACCAGATACATACTGAAAATGCATACAGCATTCATCCCTAGAAGTGCAGGAAATATTTTCTTTTTTCAGCTGTGAGCCTTACAAGGCCTTTCAGGTTCATAACATGGGTCATGGACATTCCAGCATGGCTGATTTATTTCAACCCATTAGGATTACAGAGACAAATCTGAAATCCTCCCCATTTTCAGAGGCTGTTCCCTCTTTTTCACCCTGCCTTACCCGACAACCCACACATCAAAACTACCATTACGTTCTTGTTAGTTCACACTGTCGATTAGAGAAGGGCAACATAGATTCATGCCAAGGGCTAAATGTGTTTATTCTAATTCCTCCCCCGTCTCTACTTTGTCAGAGACAGACACCCACCAACACAGAACATCTGAACGACTCCAACAGCTCACATCAGAAGGACTCAATCCTT
Source organism: Stegastes partitus (assembly GCF_000690725.1). Classification (NCBI taxonomy): domain Eukaryota; kingdom Metazoa; phylum Chordata; class Actinopteri; family Pomacentridae; genus Stegastes; species Stegastes partitus. The sequence continues at coordinate 474,825 of NW_007577775.1, forward strand.
CAGGAAGTGGAAGTAACCGATTAGATTATGTCATTGCCACAATCTGTTACGAAAAATAAACACTGGGCCTTTTCATTAACCTAATGAAGACGGAACACGTTGATGAGCTCTTAAGTCAATTAACGATATTTAAAAACAGGCGGTGCAGCCCCAAGGTAAATTAGCATGCAGAGAGTGAGGAGGACCCAGGTTCAAACAAATTGTGCGTGGAACCCTCTGGTTCAAGCCGCTTGACTCTCTCTCCCCTAATGTACACCCCTCCTCTTCTGCTCAAACAAGCTTTCATTAGCCATAATTAACTGCATGCTTTCTGTCTTTGCAATACCAAGAGGGTTCAAGTTAAGAATGAGGGTGAGGATGTGGAGAAGAAATACGAAAGTGCACTTAGGTAGCACCTTTAACACCACCGATCTTCGGTTCTTGTATAGTTTGTTGGTGCAGTTCAAGAATAATCTGTACAAAAAGAGCACAGTGTGGTTAAAATCATACACACAGAGCATCTGGACTCAGAAGTCTGCTTGCTTTGTTTTCATGCCTTCTCCTTTCTTTTCTCTTCCCCTCCTTTTTTTTTTTCTCAGTAAACTTATTTGAAATCCTCCTGGGTTTTAAACCTCTCTCTCTCCCTCACACACACTCACTTGGTCTCTTGGCTGCAACAAGGTCTGAAAAGATTGCAGTTCATTTCGACCCACAGTGGATGGAGGCCTCATTTAGTGGCTGCTGGCAACTCAATCAGCCTGCCTCACACTGATGAGTGAGTGACTACTTTCAGAGCACCAGTCAATATGTGTCTGCTGTGATAGAATGTCAGCACCCATGCCCTGTGTTCTCCTGACCCAATGTTATGGCTTTTTTATTTTGTCTAATCAATGATATATGAAACAACACAGACACATTTCAACAATAGATCTTTTTTTTTTTTGCCTCCACACATACTCCACTGTGCTCGCTGCGATTCCTGTTCATGCAACTGCTGTGATGTTTAGGATTAAATAAGTAGTTGAATTTTTTTTTTCTTTTTTTCTTGCAGCTTTTTCCCCGGCTGTCTGGATGCAGGCAGAATTCAATATAGATGGAAAACAAGCAATAAACAGTGTGCCTGGAGTGATTCGAACACCAGAAAAGCTTACTTTCTTTCAATGGACTTCCATCAGCATTAATGGCTCTGAGGCTGGTGCCTACTCTTGCACCATTTTGGCTAATTTCAAACAACAAATGGCATTGTAATGTAATAAGTATTTTCTTTATGCTTTAAAGCATGAACCGAGAGCAGTGTCGGTGCCATGTTGTCAGTGAAATACAATGTGTAGATATTTTCTTTTCAGGTTTGTTTATCCTGCTCTCTTTGCTGTGAGTAAAGAACTGCCTATATTTTGAAGCTGGTCAGATGAGCCGAGCTCACTGTCCCCTGTGTCCTTTATTTCACACAGCCCACTGCACATGCTCTGCAGTCTGCCGACCTCTTGACCTGCCTGTCACTGTGATGGCCTCTGTTATCTGGAAGTAGTTATTTCATATAGATGGTCTCCCTCACTGCTGGTCTTTTATTGAAAATAATCATTAGAAAAATTACCCCAGGAGGAGTTTGAGCAATAGACTTTAAAGCAATATTTTACTCAACACTGAGGACTTTTATTTTCTCTGCACCCTAATAAATCCATTTATAGTAAACAGTCAGTGCAGATGTACATTCCAGATCATAGGCAATGTCTTTATTTTATATTTTCTTACCCAGTGTGCATTCCTATACCTATACGACCATGCTATGTAGTATTCCAGCAAAAAAAAGATTTAAAATGTCCCAATAAATAGTATGTCAGATTCAGTATACAAAAATATCAGAAAATCCTGCGACATTAGGTTGTATTTCAAATCATGCAGGCTTTTTGTTTGTGTGGTCATTATGGCCTACAATCCTCAGCATAGCAGCAGATACGTAATACGTCACGGCGTCTCTCTTGAGTATAAACAAGCCTGAGCAGAGCGCACAGAGAAACGGCCGCTCATTTTGCATGACAGGAAGAAAATATGAAATATGAGCAAGTAAAAAGAAAATAACTGCAATTTGAATATATTTGATTACAAATTTCCCATTTCCCATTTTCCAACTCTTTTGAATTCTGCAATTACAATGAACGAACGCATTAAATCACTGTGGTAGTGGTGGTCTTTTGTCCTCATTGACCTGGTGAGTTTCACCTTTGGACCGGTTGGAGTTATTATTCTTGAGGTGCTCCATGTATGAACATCTTTCCGTTTGCCCTTAGTACATTCTTTTGCACGTTTTTCATTGGTTGATTCTGTTGCTGTTTTTATCATCTGATTGTGTGGATGACGGTGTCTGTTTCCTCTATGTGTTTTTAATTAAAGTCTTTTGGTCCTTTAATTGCTATGAGATCTATGTGCACATATATATATATACAGGCAGGCGACAAATTTCAGGACAAACCTGAACCCTTGACTCCTGCTGTAAGGGCATCCGATGGCTCTGTTATTTTATGGGAGGCCATTTTTCTGGCATGGTTTGGGTCCAGCATGTCCCCTTAGAGGGAAGGGTCACTGCAAATCAATACAAAGTTGTTCTGAGTGATCATCTTTATCCTGTGATGAAACATTTCTCTCCTGATAGGAGCAGTCTTTTCTAGGATGACACTGCCCCCATCCACGGGGCACGAAGAGTCACTCAGCTGTTTGATAAAAATGATGTGAATCATATGCAATGGCTCCAAAGAAGCCACCAGATCTCAACCAAATTGAACATGTATGTTTGTGGTCGACGGTGCTCTCCACCAGCATTATTAAAACACCAAATGAGGCTTTGGAAGAATAATGTACCGTCCCTCCAGTAGACTTCTAGAGAATTGAAGAATCAATGCCAAGGTGTATTAAAGCTGTTCTGACAGCATGTGGTGGCCCAACACCTTTTTCCTCTCATTTGTCACCTGTGTGGTCGTCCATATTATCCAGTGAATGTCATGGAGACCAAAGCACTGTAAGAGATGTGTTTCATTTTTATTCATCTGTGAAAGACTGAGGTTAAAATATCAAAGTGCAAATTTATTACATTGTTATTTACTTTGGGAAGCTCATGAATATTGAAAAAAGAAACAACACCTAAGTTGTGACATTACATCATAGATATGATACTTTAAAGAAATTATTGCACTAATTTAGCAAATTCGCCACCAAATTATTCATTTTCATGACCTCCATGTTTTCTTGTAATGCGACGTTGGGCTTCTTTTTTGCACCTTTGACTCGGGGTCAAGAAGCTTCTCAGCAGAGATCAAAGCTACAGTTTTACTGTCAAACCAATATGTTTTGTTAGTCATTCAAAAATGCTGCTACGGTGTTAGTGTAAGAAGTCATTATTTATTCACTCAAAAAAAAAAAAAACATTTTCCACATGAGCTTTGAGAAATAATATTTCCCATAAAGTAGACTGCCACATTATTAAAATCATAAGAATTCAGTCGTGGAGTTAATAGAAAGTAAAAGATTATTACCATTTTAATACAAACTGCCTTCAATTCCTGTGAAGCAGAAGTTGAAGTAACATAAGTGGAGTTCAAATTCTCCACTCTCCTTCATCCTGTAGACCTTTACGTATAATTGGGTATTAAGAGTGTCCAGGAAGCAATGATGACTACAGACATGCAGGATAAATCAGCAGGAAAAGTCAAAGGTCAGAAACCTGCGTGAGAGAGACATATGTACATGAAGAGAGCAGAGGAGCAGAGAAACTGACACCAGTGTCCAGCAAAATCGTCCGGTTACAACAGCGCCGCACATTCAGACGCAGCGGACTAATTTGCACCATTAAATGCTTAGAAATTGTTTTCAGGTCTGAGTGTATGAAAAATGACTGTCGATATTCAACATTAGGGATTCATCATTCTTGAACTGAATTCTTTTTTTAAAACGTGGAATGTCATGTAAAGCAACAACCACTGCAATAGTATGCATGTGTGTTTGTGTGTACGGAGCTGGTTATTAGGATATTATATAAGCAGGAAAAAAAAAACGCTAATAGTTAGTAAATCAATCAACTTCCAAAGTCTTCCAAGGCTTTTTTTTTTATGGATGTCCTGCCTTCCTTGCCTGTCTCCTTTAGTGTGTCTATCAGTAGATGCATTCAGCAGAGATTTTCAATTTATTTCTAATCAAGCTTTATCTAATATTCTCCCGACAGGCAATTAAAAATTCAAACTACCCTGAAAAGCCATTGCTCACTTTTCACTCTCTCCCAGTGTTCATTTAAGGATGTTATTTCATTAAAAGCTCTTGTTGATGAGTTTGAGGTAATTTGCAAGCACATTTGATTACCATACTCTGCATTGCCATTACCATGTTCCATGGGTATTGTTGATTTTTTTTAATTCATTTAATTTTTTTTTCCTGTATGCATGTGATAAAAATCTTTATCATCTTGCTAAATACTTGTAATGCATAAGAGTTAAAAAATGTCTGTGTAGCAGGTATGTGAGATGCAACGTAAAAAGTAGTTTATACAGTCAGGACAAGGACAGCGCTAATGTCCTATGTACACCATTTCATTTGTCAGCAATGTTGCTGCAAGAAGGTATATCACTATCCTTCCTAGTGCACTACTTCACCAGGTTTATGGCCAACCATGCACAAACTGAATCCTCTTCCCACAAGATAGAGCTTTGAAATGGCAGCAAATAATTGCAAAGGGTGAATTTGTCATTACGAATCATAATGAGATTCTCCTGGTGAGAGGCTTTGTTTGGTGGGGTGAGAAGCTGCTCCGTTTTAAAGCCTCATAAACAAAATGCCACAATGTGCTTTTCTCCTCCTAAAGGATCAGCCGCACACTCTCTTATTCTATACATCATTCCAACTTGTTTATTTAGAAAATAATTGTGTCCTTGTTTATCGTCTCAGGAGTAAAATTATGTGCCTGCAATTAAATTAACAAGAAGTCTGGAGTTGGTTTGGATTCGAATGGAGTAATCATTGGACGTGAGACCCTGTTAAACTTCTGGTTTTGCCCAAAATGACATGTGTTTTGCTTTTTTTTTTTTTTTCTCGTCCCTCGATTTAATCAGAGATCAGTGAAGTAGTACAAATGTATGTACAACGATAGATAGATAGATAGATAGATAGATAGATAGATAGATAGATAGATAGATAGATAGATAGATAGATAGATAGATAGATAGATAGATAGATAGATAGATNTAGATAGATAGATAGATAGATAGATAGATAGATAGATAGATAGATAGATAGATAGATAGATAGATAGATAGATAGATAGATAGATAGATAGCATAGTGCCTGTCAAAGGTGGAGGATGATGAATACCCTGCAGAAATTTAGGTGATGTTCCCATCACTTCAATGTGTACATGTTCATATAAGAATAATGTATTGATATTTGTTTATAATGGATGGATAGATGACTTTCATTTTCATGCACTCCTCCATTCCACTGTGATGTTGATGGGTACCAGGGCCATGAAGTGCCTACAGCTAATGTAAGATAAATGCCTAGAAGGGCCTTGATCAGTATGTGCTGGAGGTGCTTGAAAGAAGAAGAAGGAAGAAAAAAAAAAAAAACACATGGAAAACAAACCACCCTTGAGTGTTGCACGCTCTTCGCCTATTTAGGCCAGCCATGTCCAGCAGTGGATTTGAATATGCATGACTATTCCAGCTACCCTCGCAGCACAACTCTGTGTCCAGGCGCCAGCCTCTTTCCAGAGAAAGAATACACATGCATCTCATTTGAATATGTTACAGGCCCTGTCATACACAATAAATGCATGTCCATGAAAATATTTATTGGGTAAATGATGATGAAATTACCCAAAACTACACCAAGTCACACTGAGTTCTTGGAGCCCACAAGTGGGTGATTTCCATAAACTATTATTTGATGGCTTACGAGGTTTTAAAGATGTGAAGCTTGTGTTTTTCAGCCACTTATCTGAAAGTGTTGAAAGGACTGTATTAAAATAATCATCAGAAATTGTCATATCTGTCTATGAAGGCATTGCTATCAACAGGTTAGCGTAGCTTAGCTTAGTCATGTAACCTCCCCCAAATATGTAATATGTTGCACTTTGGTGTATATGGCTTAAACAAAGCACAGTTTTTCTGCATGTTAATAGGTGGGCTTTAGGGATGCTTACTGAGAAGTAGTTTAGACAGTGCAAGGTTTGCTGTTTCCCCTTGTTTGCAGCCTTTTGTGGCTGAGTTAGGCTAACTTGCTGCAGACAGTAGCTCCAGACTTACCATAGCAAGAATGCAAATAAGCAACATGCACAATAATTACCTCTACTCTAAAGTCAGGTATTCAAAGTCCCAGTAAAGTTTGTTCCAGCACTGCTAGTTTTGCAGAACAATCATTACTAGTTTATTGAGGTCATGGCTTGGTAAGTGCATCATGGCCGTTGACTCAACTCCCATTGAACATCAGACAAAGATGCAATTGCATGTTGGCGATGAGCTGATTCGAGTCAGGCCAAGTCTGCACATTGCACCTCAGAGCCACAAGGTTTTTGGTGGAGAATCTGACTCCATTCCAAGCAACAAGTACTTGTATAATGCACTACTTGTAGGCTGGGGAGCAGGAGACCGCCAGTTTACATCTTGGAGACTTGGAAGGTGGCAACATAGTGGATGTGAAGCTATCTTCCTTGCTCCCTGTGCTAGACTGGCTAATTAAATACTAAGGAAGGAATAAAATCTTAATGAGAAACACAAGCTTGTTGTGGTGTTTGGCACTGACCAGCTCCCTCTTATTAGGTGTACTTGCCCATATGTGCTTGGGTGAAGTGCCCATTAGAGCCTTCCCTAATGGATCTTCATCCATGGCACTGAGATGCTAGTGGAATGTACATTTCGGCAATTTCCAAACTTGGCAGATGAGCGGCCCCCGCTATGAAATTTCTTAGCCACAATAAATATTTTATGCAAATTAAAATTAAATTCTTTGCTTAGTTTAAGCAATTTCTCTTGTAAGTAGAGTATCTGTGAAGGAGATTACAACATTTGCTGGTTTGTTTATAATTTAATTTTTTATGTTGTGGCTGGCGGTGGGGAAAGACAGAACACCTGTGAGTGTTTATAATGTCCCATCTCCCTCACAGCTGCTCCTTTTCAAAACACCTCACTGGTGCAATAATTTCATAAAATTTCATGATTTACCATCTGGTAGACTGAGCTATAAGCACATGCAATAAGCATTTGTATGGCGCCGGTCCCAGAAAGGTACAATAACTGTATATTTTAACTTAATGGCTTTTCGGGGCATGCAAATTTCCACAGAGCAGATTGCAGAGATGCTACAATGTAAGTCTGGCCCCGTCTGTCTGCCTCTGTATCTCCCTCCCTCTCTCTCTCTCCCCCACATTCCCTCCTATACAGTACATGATTCCCCTATCAAGTGCTATAAACCATCCACACACACAGCAGCCTCCTATTGCCTCTGTCTTCGACTGTGAAGCAGCCCATGTCAAAATCTAGATATCAAACTCAGGAGAATGAGAGACACAGTAGGAGGTACAAGCAGATTATTTTCCTTTTAGCATCTAATGTCTGTGCATTTGGGTAATTAAAATGATTACTACAACAATTACACCAAGTAATTAGAAACTAATTACACTGGCATTTTTTGTGATTACAGGAGCAGATGAAAATAGTGTTCAAAATTAAATTCATTGCATATTCATGGAAATGAAATTAAATAGTGCTGGGTGGATGAGATAATAGAAGCTCAGAGAATGGTGTTCTGAGGGGTTTGGGGAACCGTCTGTGGCTAATGCTCTGAACAGGCATTTTGTTAAATCAGTGATAATCTTTTAATGGCCTTAAAAGGAGTTCATATTTAGAATACTGTCAAATGCACTAAAGGGTGTGATGTTTTTACTTTTTCACCCTCTTCTCTTTGGCTCTGGGAATGATTAAACCTTTCAGCTGTACGGCACAATAGAAAACATTTAATCATGATCTTCTCAAACGAAGGAAGAAGCAAGACTCTTTATGCCTCCTTTATGTTGCTTCATGCACAATGATTAAATTAAATATCCATTCCTGAAATCTTTTTTTTTTTTTTCTTCCCGCGAATCGTCTTCCTTTCTCTGCGAGCCTTTCTTTTCTTTCTCTCTCTCCCCCTCCTACCTCCCATCTATCGACAATAGTCAGGGCTTTAGCTGCTGCCATGATCATGTAATGAGATTCTTCAGATTAAATAGATTTCCTGTTAAACTTGGGGCTTGGTAGATAGGGTGTCAGGAATGAATGGTTATTAACATTTAAATATATCACAGAATAAGAGAGAGCAGGATGTGAGTGAGTGAGAGGAGGGGAGAGAGAGAGAGGGTGAGACAGAGAGGGATGGGAAAAAAAAAAAAAACAACAATATGAATTTTTCATTGTTATCGAGTATGGATTTTCCTCTTCACCACATTTCTGTAGGACCTGATGAAACCAAAGTAATTAGAGAGACACAAGTGGGGCACCTAAGAGCCATTACAGCAAAGAGAGCTCATTGTTTATGGAGCAAAGCCAATACAGCTTCACTGGTTTGAAAAGTAAAAAGTCCATTCTTGTTTTATCTGCCATCCCCACGTCTGTGCTGTAGATTATTCCACAATATTAACAATGTAAATGTCTGTGACTGGCTTGCTTGTGAAGGGGCTCATCTCAAAATTGATGGTCTTGTGATCTATCTCTTCTTGTCAGCTTTTTTCATATTTCACTACTCCTCAAAGGGAAGATGGACCTGGAGAAGTGAGTGATTGTACTTCAGTATCAAAACCTGACTATGATAGACAATGACAGCATTTGTCTTTGTTAATACCGTAGCGGAATGCAAGGAGACGTTATTACAGCGATACAGAGTGTGGGTGAAATTGAGTAGTTCCACAAGAGGTTGGAGGTCATTACACGTTAATCACAAGTGGTACTATGAGGAGTCACTAACTGATGGAATGTTGGAGATTAAATAACATCACCTGCAGAATAGTAATTCGAAAAGTAAGTTCTTTGACAAGCGTTACATGGAAAAAAACGCATTTATGCAGGATCCTTTCATATTTATTTGATTTAGGGAGTGTGGGGAAATGATAGGCAGTTCTTTTAATGTCTCTATTTTATTAGAATCTTTATTTCTTTTCATTTCTGTCCTGTGTGCAATATAAAAATATAAATATGGTGATTTTTCAATTAGCAGCATCAAGAAGTCCTCGCATATTCAGCCAGTGACAACTGTTTATTTGGATTATTGGCCTGGCTGATTCAATATTTAGCAATTTTTCAATTATTGGCATTAGTAATTTGTCACTAATTCTTTTCACTGATTTCCAATAAAATTAATTAATTTAAAAACGACATGTTTTGGCTCTGATGCAGCTCCCTTTCTCGATGTGTTACCGCCTCACTGTCTCAACTAATGTCCCGCCAACAGCATTGTCTGATTGGCGACACGTCAGGAGTAACAGCCAATCAGCACCGAAGGAAATATGTGGAAAGATTTTTAATTAAACAGCTATACATAAATTAATACAGGCATTTTTAAAAAGGGTTTGTTTAGGAGTTTGTACTAATGTAAATTTTGACACCAAAATTATTATTTTTACTGTAAATGAATTTGCGTTATTGTTGTCTTTGATTACTAATTATCAGTATCGCTGTCAGCCCTAAAATACTGGTCAGTCCCTAATTTAGACATATTTTATTCAAAAGTTAAGCAACAATAAAAATTAGCAATCTTTAATTCAATATCTGATATGATAATACCTAAAATTATTACTCATTTCACACAATAAGGTTTAGAGGTCCAAAAAAGTGTGCATTGTTTTTTTTGTTTGCTGATTTTTTTTTCTTTTTTTCTTTTATAGTGAAACATACGTTGCAGCCCCCCTCCTCACCACAGTCATTTTCACACAGCCCCTTTGTGAATATTTTCACAGATGGTACAAAATGCTATGCTTATACAATATTTCGACCCTAAAAGACAGATTTTTCCATAAGCCAGGCACGTCAACGAGCGGACAGGTGTGCTATTTACATAACACTGTGACTCGCCGCCGAGCAGTCTCTGTAAGTAAATGTCACATATCCGCTTTCACTTGAAGTCAAGCGGTCCCAACTGACATCCATCAGAATTTAGTTCAGTCCAGTCTGTGATGTGTCTGCGTCCAATGACATTGTTTGCTGCGTAAATAGCAGGTTTGGTATTTCATTCTGAGTGGTCAAAATTAAATGTTTTCTCTCACTTGTCATAAGTTAGACCACTTAAATCAGTTTTAAGTATGCAGAAGGAGGTATGGAATATAATGTTTGTATAATGCTGTAATTTGCTATTGTCACACATGCCATTATTTCACATGGAAAAAGTACAATACAGAGCCGGTGAATGTGACTTGTTAAACTTACAGTAACGGATGTCAGTCTCAGATTCTCTTTGTCTGTATGTATAAATATGTATGGATTTGTGCAAATGAGACATTCTCTACACAAAGGGGGGAATACAGAATTAAGTTAAGTATGTTGTGTTTTATCAACAGAAGCTTTACTTCTTCATTGTCTGTTGCAATACTCCTGTATAAGTAAAATTACCAATTATAGCATGTAGTATGTAGTATGTAAACATTTTTGAAGTAGTATATCTTCCATTACTGTTATTGTTTAATACCAGACAAGGAAATATGCTGTTTTGTATGAATTGTAAAATATATTATTTGTACGGCACACTGCATAGTGACCTTTGTTTTGTTGAAATTAGAAGCCAGACACTGTGACTTCAGATGTAAAACTCTACTGACAGCTGAACAACTTTGGGATTTGGAATACCAATCCATCTATACCATCATCTGACCAACAGCACATAAGCTATTTAACCATGATTAACAGTACATGTTTGTGATTATGAAAATCTACAGTATCTACAGCATATGTAGGTTTATTTTATGCTATGCTGCAAACTTATTTTTACTTTTTTTTCTGTCACAGTATTTGGACACACACTAGGTTATCATATCTTGAAAAGAAGTATCACGTGCATCTTCCAGGAAAATATGCGAACACTGTCTGAATATCGAGTCGGATAAATCTGATATGTGGACAGCGCCGTACTGTTCTCCAATGATGCTCCACCAATACTAATTGTAAACTGAATTGGAATTGCATGGCAGTCTGCAGCGCTCCTTGTTAAAGTCCTATGTTTGCTTTCCTGATGGGACTAATGATGACAAAGCTGCAGAATTCAGCTGTTTTTTTGTGGTCCTGAGCTGTAGACTGGTGTCAGAAACTCTGGAATTATCAAACAAACAAGACAAGAGAGCTGGCTTGCTTTCCCTGGAGTTCAGCTCACTACAAGTCATCCTTCATACTGGGCCAGTCTGGCTCTGTGAATGTGGAAGCAGGTGTGGTGGCAGGACAGTGGAAAGCCCCTCTCCGGCTTTGCCTTCACCGCTGCCCACTTGTTAATGACTGGGCTGTGGGAAGCTGGTCCTCTGTGTACGCTGTTATAAAGCACTCAAAGCCTCCAGGATGGCAGCAAGCTCACTCCTTGGCCCCAGGGCACTCTGTGGAGAATAAGACACACCTCATGCTTTGTTTTCCTGCTCCATGGGATCCCACACCAGAGGAGAACCCGGGTATAAAAGGAGCAGTGTCTCAGTTCTTTCTATTAAAAGTAGACCTCTGCTTACATCTTCTTCCAGGTAAAGAAACTTTTTTTTTTCTTCTCATGCACTGTCTCTGATGTGTGAAAGGATATAAAGCAAAGTCATTTGATCAGAAATGTTAACAGTGTTACAACATTAAAGATAATTCCTGCTGACTGCTTGCTGTATGTTTACACTGGTCCTGACAGGTAATAATTTGTCTAATGAATCTGCACTTAATTAAGGCTCATCACTGAAATCCAAGACAGTAAGGTAGTGTGGACTGCTGTTTATATCATACAGGTAATTGGAAAATATCTTAACGGGAAATATGTGAGTTAGATGAGAGGATCTGTAGCCCACTGTTCATGTCTCTCCATTAAAGCTGCTACCCACGATCGGTTAGCTTAGCATAACATGGGAACTAAAAACAAGAGGAAACAGCTACCTGTCTCTGTCCAAGTAGCACCTACAAAGATCAATAATTGTGTTACATCGTGTTTGGTTACTATGCACAAAAACAAAAGTGAAAAATGATCATTTGGTTTTTAGAGGGGATTATAACCCAAAATATTCTGGTCTCGACTTGTCTAACTGGGTTACCTTATGCTAAGCTAAGCTAAGCTAAGTGCTAGCTCCAATCAGTTTTATACTGCAAAGCTATTTGGTGATATTTGCTGTAGAGATGTGAGGTTGGCATTTACAATATTGTTTTTGGTTTAGTGTCACCACTCTCCTAGGATTATTTTCAACCACAGTAGGTAGTTGAATTTTAAGCAAAAAAAAAAAAGATTGGACCATGGACTGTAAACAAAACAATAAAAACCTCCGGCAGAACTACCTATTGACCAAACTGTTTATTGCACCAGGCTGCTGTAAAGTTTATTTCTGTTGTAAAGTTGATCATTTTAACCACAGACTGCATCAGGGTCTGAAAAATGAAACCGGTATGGAAGTGCCTTAAACCTGCAGTTTTTCTAGCCGCCAGCAGGGAGTGACTCCTAAGAAATCAGATTGTATAGAAGTCTATGAGAAAACTGCTGCACTTCTCACTTAAGTTGTTACCTCTACATTTATCAAATGAGTTTATGCTTTCAACCACTAGTTTCAAGTCTCTTTCAATGCAGCATCATGTTTTAGTATGTAAACGGTGGGCCCATTTAGAGTAAAATAGACAATAAAGCAAAGCGAGTGGCTACCTCGTGATTGAGAAGACGCTACTGTGTGGGATCTAAAGTTCTGAGTCGCTTGTCACATCTGGTTTCAAAAGATGGCAACGGCTAAGTTCCGAACTTAAAGCTTCAAAACGGCTATCCACAAACCAACAGGTGGCTACATCCTATATTTATATACAGTCTATTGTTTTTACATGGGGGTCTTTGGGACTGAATAACTCTTGGAGCCAGCCTCAAGTGGCCATTCAAGGAACTGCAATTTTTTAGAACTTCTGTATTTACTTAATTTTTCAGCTTGGGGTTTGCTGATTGGCTTAGATGGACACAGTTAGCTACAAGCTGATTAACACAGTGGTGAATTTAGCAGCTGAAGATCCAGATATTATCTGCACTCCAAGTGGTCCAAACAACCAGTTTTGTGGGTTTAAGGATAAACAACTGTTTATTAGAATCATTTCATCAGATGTGAACAAGTTCACCTATTGAGAGAAGTTATCGCTTGTTATTAAGCTCACAGATACATACCACTAACTCCAATTCAAGCCAGGCCTGGGAACCAATAACATCAAATTTTACATTAGTGATGATTACGTTGGGTGGCTCCAATTCGTATAAAGTGTGACCTCATATGATTTTCCGAACTGTATGTCCATTTCAAATGTTCTCATTGTTGTGGATCAATAGCAGTTTCTGTACAAGTTCATCAAGTTCAGCTCTGCTTTGGTTTGTTAACCTCCTGTTTTTCCATCACAGACCATCTTTACAGAGTTTATTCAATTTATATTTAGGCTCTCAGAATTACAGCCATACATTCATTTGACATCGTTATCAATATTTATCACATTTATCGTGCAAACGTACAGGATTTCACTGGTCAGTTACAGAGACAATAAGACTGCAGACCAAGAACTCATAATATTTTGGTTCCAATTACTATTGATTTTACAATTGGTTTGCAGCAGGATGTTGTTTCATTACTAATATATTTAATGTGCAAATCAATATGAACACTTGCTAGGCTCATTCATAGGAAGGCCGTAAAATCAAAGATGTGGACTTCAAACAGCTGTGGACACTTTCTGATCCTTCCAGTAAATGACCACAGCGGACTCTTTAATGCAGTTGTTAAAGGCTTGTGTTGCTAAATAAAAACAAGCAGGAATCATTTAATCACCAGCTTATGTGAAAAACACGCTTCAGCAAATTATTATCTTTACACTACACAGAAAGAAGGTAAAAGATGTGCATTTGGCTTTAGCTGGGTAAGTTGTCACATCTTTAAGAGCATTGTGACCGTATTGGCTTGTAGCAGCGGCTAACAGAGAGCCAGCGGTGGGGTTTATCTCAACAAAAGACCGTCAAATGTAAGTGCAATTACTGCCACAAGCAATAAAACAGCCACTGCATTCCATAGCAACGGTGAGAGGGAGCCTAGGAACCTGAGAGCTCCGCCGGCCTTCCCGTGTGGGCCTCAGTTTGAGTGATGACGGCACAACATGATGGAGTAAGGCATAGAGAACCAGACCGTGTGGAGTACATTTATAATCTGTAATTGATAATGTAATAAAGGCTGTGAATAGGCTCAGAGTGACTTTTCTCCGTTTGCAGTCACTGTCATGGCAGGCTTGTGTTTTTCATGCCTGGATGGAGGTTGCTTGGCGATGTGGGGTTCATTCCGCCAAAATTACCAGCGTTTCTCTCTCTATCTCTCTGCTTTCTGTCAGTTCACTCTTTATCACAGAGCACCTCTACCTCTTTTTTCGCTCCGCGGACTGTGTGACATGGAATTGACATGTAGGTTTGGAGGCAACATGATGCTATTGAGCTGTGATGTAAAGGTAGCTACCAGGCTTCCTAAATACATCCATGCTAGAGCGGGCATGGAGCAGGGGAGCAGGCGTTCAGGCAGGCCTCACCGCTGGGTTTAGCTCAGCTGTAGGCCTGTTAGATCAAATGAACCGCTCCATGCTTCTACATCAGCAAGGTCAGGCTGGGGATCTGTGGTGGAGGAGGTCACGTGACCATGTGGGATTTGAGGCTGCCGAGATGGAAGTCAACATTTATGAAAGCTGACAATGATTAACCACATAGGGGTGTTTTCACATAAAACTGAAAATATGGACTTTCAAAGGGCCCATTGGAGGAACACAGTACATGGCACTGTTATGTAATTGGAGACATTTGGATAAGATGCCGGGGACGTATAAACGATCATTAAAAAGGAACGGCGCACAGCTGTGCGAGTGAGTGGCACGCACTGCCAGTGGACTCTTCAGAGGCTGCTTGCTACTTGACAGTGTGTCTAGCTAAAGTGTCGAGGTTGGGGGTGTTGGTTGTAGGGCTCTAAAGTGAGACGGAGGTGCACACTGGTCAAATCGAAGGGTAAAGTGGTAGCTTTGGCTGCACTCCTTCCTAATGCCCTACGGCACCTCCACCATTAGCATTCCCCACTGCGACTTGAGTTCATAAGACTAATGGAGTTGCTACCTGGGGACATTAATTGTGCGTGACACCACTCGGGGGCTTTTGTGCACTCACACTAATATCACTGCGCCTGCCTGACAAAGCGCCCGAAAAGATTACAAACAAACCCCAAATAACTGCCAGTGTTGTGTTGCTGTTTGACAGGAGAGTATGTGTGAGTTTGGTACGTGTGTGTGGAGGGTTTGGGGGTCGAGGAGGCTCAGATTCACTTACAGGATGTTGTACAACCTGAGGAGTCAAGTGATATGTGTCTCACCCGAGTGTATGGATGACTTCATCATCGCAGGACAACTCCCAGCGACAGTGTTACGCCTCGTATCTCGCAACTTCTGACACATGCATGACATCATCCAATAAAAATGCAGGCCTGGCCCCCGAGAGCGTCTTCAATCCACAAGGCACAGCAGGCAGAGCTGTAATGGAGGAGCTGTGAGGAGATGTACTTCTGTGCCAGTAAAAGTTAAAGCATATTAATGTACACTG
Organism: Stegastes partitus; assembly: GCF_000690725.1. Lineage (NCBI taxonomy): Eukaryota > Metazoa > Chordata > Actinopteri > Pomacentridae > Stegastes > Stegastes partitus. Next base: position 490,608 of record NW_007577775.1, read on the forward strand.
AGCTATCAGTTCTTTAATGCAATCCATTACCCCGCAGTAAATCCTAGCACCTCTGTGAAGTTTAATAGTGATTGCGATGCTTAATTTTTGTTGCAGTTGTGTGAAAGAAGTCATTTGTTTGATTGTTGTTTTCTTTTGTATAACTTTAAAAGGCATCTTTTTCTCTGCACAGACAGAAAGAGCAAAGAATATTAGAAAAGCTTTTTGTACTGGATTGCCTCAAAACGTGCGACTGTGCCTTATAAATACCGTATAGTAAATTGTTTAGAGGATATTTTAAACCACAGGAATTAAAACAGATGAATAAATCAATAAAAATTAAAATGGAAAACTTGTGTACTGGTGTTTTGTGCCTTGAAAACAACTGGGTATGTTTGTATTATTTATTTGCAAAGAACAATTAGAGTACTTAAGTATACACTGCTACACACACTGTGATATAAACACTTTAACAAATATATTAGTTAAATTTGCAGCTTTTCTCAATTGATGACATTAAAATGCAAAATGTTCATTATTGTATTTTCAAATCCTTCACAAAATGCACAAATAAAGTGTCAGCAGCTGGAAAAAAACAATAAAATCTTGACTCTGTGTAAGTTTTTAAGGTTATGTTTTATTGTATACGTCTCAGAATATGATACTGTTGCACCTTTATCTGAATCTTTTTTTTTTTATATCTAACACAATTGAAGTTCTGGTGTCGGATAGAGCCGCAGAGGTTTTCTGGCATGTCTTACATCTTAATGACAGTTTGTTGTACTGCAAGTGTAACTTCAAATGAATCCAGTGGTCGGACACGTTTGGGAAGGCATGAAAATAACAATCTGTCATCAACATCGAAATGATTACGCTTCTTAAAATTCTTTTGTTGGCCAAATGGTGGTTTGGTTTGAGGGGGATGGTAATGTCTCTGACAAGGAAGGCAACGGAAGAAACATTAGACAGTAGCAAGAAGGTTATTTGAAAACATTTATTTAATTGCACGTACATGACATTGTATTTTCATTTTAAGATATATATATGTGTGTAAAAGAAGAGAAAACTGATACACAACATACATACACAACAAGACAACACTGATCACAACTGATTTAAATTTACATTTTTCACAATTTTGCAAATAATTCACAAGCTAGCCACAATTGGAATCTTCTTTACATATCAAAACATATATAAATCACATGAAACGTGTTAAAGTGCTCACAGTAAACACAACTAAGTGTCTGTACTCATTAAAGCTTTAAAGCTACAATCATAAACATACAGAACAGTGACTATAAAATATCTTTTACGGCGCATCTTAAAACATAAGCATCAGCTAACAAAACTAATGAAAGGTCCATGTGCCTATTATAAATACATTATTACTAAGAAGTTTCACATGTTCCGTGTATTTATTGTGAAGAAAGGGGTAAAGGTTATTGGCCTCTCTCCGGAGAGTCAAACCAATTTACACTTCTATAATTACATTTGTATTTACATTAGGACGCTGAAAGTTTGATTTGTCATTTCTGATCCGTTTTTTCACCGTCCATTCTCTTCATTGCCAACTGGAAAGTCATTATCCCCCTTTTGTCATAGCATGTACTAGCAAGCCACAATAAAGCAAGAGTCATGTAATGAATGTCAAAACTATTTCCATCAGATATTGTGAAATATGGGTTCAGAAGACCCATTCAAAGAGATAATATGATAATTTGATTTCTCAGATAGGCTGAACGGAAATGCCTTGTCTGGACATTTTGAAAAGCAGAATCCATTACTTATTCTTAATTCACCCTGGCATAAATTAAAGGATTTCTGCAGGCCATTAACTCATCCATTAATACCCAGGGTCAAGATTATTGAAGCCCAGGGTAAGGCAATATGAAGGGCTATTTCTTCAAGATGTGTCATCTAATGATTACAGTAGGGTTCTGAATCCTCTGCCATTAATTGTAAAATTATCTCCTCCTTTTGCTCCAGATAAACAGCAGGGGAAGATAATAGTCACACGGGTAGATAATCCTGTTGCAAAAAATTAATTTCCATTTCATTTGTTTTGTTATGTTTCAGGCAATTTCAGGGCCGCGCTTGATTGTTTCGGAGGATATGAAGTGTAAGAACAGGGGAAACTACTGAAAGGAGGTGTAAAATTAGGTTTGTGTCAGCACAAAATTGAAACCCGCTGAGCTATTTTTAATTTGGAGTGGTGGAGTGTATGATGAAGGTGGCCCCAAATGCAGGGGAGTATGAAGAGATAAAAACAGGGTGCAGAGGCTCCGCGTGTGCACAAATTGCTGTCCCGCTCCCCACCGTAGATATAATATACACTCGTCCTAATTTGCTTCATGTGTCCCAGCAGTGACACACAATTGTCACACAATGTGCTGCTTTTTTTTTTTTCTTTCCAGAATAAACCCACATGAAGAGGAGCCACAGAAATAAACCCAGAGCTCAGGTGTTCAGCAGCTCTCTACCGATTTGGGACCTGTGTAAAAGAAGATGAAATTAAGGCAAATAAAAATCATATTAAAGAATATTACAGCCTAACAGCCATTAGTCTACAGCTTCCTGTCAGCTTTTGATGGATTCCTCACTTAGTTCAATGAATGGTCTAATGACATTGATAAAATCACTCGCAACCAAATAGAAAGCCGGTATGTTCCACTAATGCACATATGATACAGAGGACAAATTCACTTAAAACGTTTGCACTTCTTCATGCTTTTCGAATTTTTATATAATATTTACACGTGTGAGGGGGGATATATTGTGAACAACCCCCACAGAAGAAAAAAAAAAAGGAAGAAATCCCGTGAATTAAAGCAGCTTATATCTCCCCACTAACTCCCAGGGTCTTCAGCCACACTCTGACATACTAGGGGGAATTAATTTTACAAGCAGGGAGTTCCTCCTTATTGCTTCCTGCTAGTGCCGAGGCGTCTGGCTTCAGAAATGATCCTGACATACACATGCACAATAGATGAGCTGTACTGATGCTCACAGCCCATGAATACAAAGCCGGACCTGCAGCCAGTGGAGTTGAGTGGACTGGAAATACTTCAGTATTCACTGACCTCTTTGCTATTTCATCCTCTCTCAACTATTTTTCTAGTTTGGGGAAAACACTTTCTATCACTGTCAGGTTGGGCAAGGATAAAAACTCTCTACTAGCGGATTAGCTGTCTGCCTGCTCTCGCCGCTGTACTGCAGCAATAAAACACCGGCTTGCACAGCTCCCTTACCTTTAGTTTGAAAGCCGAATTGGGAATCGTATTTATTTTTGTTTCATAATTTTAGCAGACAATGACTCCCACCGTGATAGAATATCAAATTGTGACCGAGCGGGTTACACGGGGAAGATTTACAGCAGTAGTTTAAAAATGACTGTCCAAAAAAAAAAAAAAAAAGTGGGAGTTTTCTTTGTGAGGAGCAGCTTTAAAGACGGAAAGCTCGTAACCTTCCCTGCCCTTTTTTTATGACACATTTCTGCCACTGAGCTCTCTCACCTTGTTTGCCTTGGAAAAAAAAAAAAAAAGTTGAAATGTGCAAATAAGATGGCATATTTCTCTGCACCGCGCAACATGACAGTGCAAAAAGATATGAAACCGTTCAATCTATTTAATTAAGACAGCTTAGTAGTGGCACCCGGTTGCAGGGTGTTTAAGCTAATTACAGTATTAATTACAACATTAATTAAATGACATAATTGCCTTTCAAAACAATGACTCCTGTATCCCTGGTAAGGTAAAGGGTTAATTTACTGTGGAAGCAAGCATGCATTATTTACATGCTTGGATGAATAATACATTTAAGAAGTGGGCTTATAAATTTACTGGCACAAAGAAAAGCAAAGCTTAGTAGCTAAGCAAGGCTGATTTAAATATCTGTCTTAAATGAATATTTCTTTGAGTTATGGTCACACCACAGAGGGGTAAATCTGTTCAGTTGGTGTCTGTGTAGACTCAGGGGAATAAACTTCACTGGGTAAAGAAATCAAATGTGTAATTTCATTATTCTCAGCAGTGTATATAGATGCTGCATGATGAATTAAAATTTTATTTGCAAATGTAATCATAGATATAACTTCTGTCATTCTGTAAAAATTCATGCTACTTGACGAAGTTCTGATAAGGAATCATCCTCTACATCTTGACGGGGTTCTCTGCCAACCGTAAGTGAATAATTTCCGCCCAGTAAAAGTCGCTGCAATAAGTTGGCGTTTAATAAACTTTTACATCTGGTCCATTTGTACCATGTATATTTGTGACTGACGTCTAATAGTGTGCAGAAAATCTTTATGTGCGTCATTGTAAGAAGCAAGAGCTCGCTTTTCAAAGAATGAAAAAGTAAACACAGGCACAAAAAAAAAAGAAAGAAAGAAAGAAAAGGAGTAAAAGGTAGAGCTGTGAAGGTACCACGCTGAGCCAAAAACAATTTCAATTTCCATGGACCAGACATACGAAGAAAAAAAATTACATCTCAGTCTGACGAGTGACTAATCAAGGCAAGCGAAATGGTGCTGCAATAAATTACTCCACTGTGAAATAAACCACACAAACAGACTGATGATAATAAATGTAAATTATTTCTGGGGAGAAATTTTCCTGGTACATGAGTAATATGAACCATCAGGAAGGAGTCTTCCTTAACATTAATTACAGAAAATGACAAGTGAGCTGACAAGTAGGAAGGCTCATTATCTGAAAACATATTCACAACTTCGCAATTTGCACAAGATGGACTCCAGCTAAATTAATCTCCTTTCTTTGCATGAGCCCCTTCTAATTTTCATGTTATTAACAGGTTTGCAGTATCACTCAGTGCTTGTCACCCTAATCAGGTTTTTCGGCGTGTTCGGGAAACCGTGGTGTCATTTGAAAAGGATCAGGCCTCATAATGTGCTCTCCATCACGCGTCTGAATCTACAAGGTTGCTTTTAATAAGGTTCCTTAATCATTTCTCCTTTTTTGCTCAACTTTTGGCCTGGTTGGCTTCTATTATCACTCTTTTCATGGAGAGGCGCCATTAAAAGAAGAGCTGGCTTATCTAAGAACAGGAAGCATGAAGAAGAAATTCATTGGGTCATTATGTGAGAGAAATTCCACATGACCTTCTATAACCTGTGAGGAATTGGGATCGCACATTGTTTCCTTATTTTTAACTGTAACGACAAAATTGCAAACTGCTAAAGCTTTTCCAAACCCTCAATCAAAATGCAGGCATAATTTTGAATCATGGAACACTGGTTTGGGTGTTTTTCATGTCTACTTATATGAGCTCCAACGCTTGAAAACAAGATGTAGAAACATCAGATTAGAAATTAATTGCAATTAAAATTGAATTGTGAGTCATGTTTCATTGCATGCCTGTTTGTAGCACATATCAGCTGTAAAAAAAAAAAAAAAGGTCTGAAAATAAGTAAATATAAAACATAAAGGGGGAAAAAACATCTGTCATGAAAGCGATTATGTTTATAAGTCACTAATTTTCAACAACATATACATTTGTTTGTTTTCTATCAACATAATGACATGTTGTCAGCTAACATACATGATACATGTAAAGCTGCAACACTGACATGAAATATATTTGCAGAACACTTACTGATGTCCATTTCATTAATTTCTGCAAATGCAATATCTGCTCATAGCAACTACGACATGATTGCTTCCTTCAGCACTGATGCCAAAACCCAACCATGAATCACTGCAGTCACAACACATGGTTAAGGTTAGAGTGATAAAGTGGAGTTTTTTTTAAACTGCAAAAAGTGAACCAAAGAGCTTTTGCTTCCTTCATCTAACTACGCATTGAACACAGGATGTGAACCAGTCCTATTGAGTCCTACATGTGGAATAAAAAAACAATGCCAATGAGCAAAATCCAGGCAAAAACTATGTTTCCTAAATAAAAAGTAACTGGAACAAGACATTTTCTGCTAACTTGCATCCTAATGTGACCCACTGTTTACTGTCTGTAGTTCTTTTTCCATCAAGAGTTGCAATGTTTTACACCGTCTGGATGTTAATATACTTTTAGATGGAGAGGTGATTAATGCCTTGAAACAATAAGTAACAACAGCAAAGAGTTTTCCATTTAAGATGTCCCTCTATTTTATTACAAACACAAGCAGTTCAGTTCTACAGAGATGCCAACACAAACTGAAGCTCTAATCAAATCAAAGTTGAGACACAATCAGCAGTGATGATACTGTAGGTTAGCGTCACATAACATGCTGTTTGCCTGGCAGGATTTAAGGAAATAAAGTCTAGAATTTAAATTCAGGTTATTGCTAATTAAAATTGTGCTTTTCATCAATTGATATTTTCTGATTGTTTACAATTGTTCCACTATTTATTTACTTCACTTTTTGTACTTTTCTATCCATCTCATATCTGACAAAGTACAAGGCACCAGCAAATAGCAGCTGTAAGTAATGCTGGGAGTCTGGTTTGAATTAATAAATCACAGCAAATATGAGATATCTGCATGTCCAAAATGTAATCTGGAAATTTGCTGTATTGCAAACCCAGTTTAATTCACAGGTAGCCCTCATGATAGCTGAAGCAGAAATGCAATATGTCATGCAAAATTAGTTCAGAGAGAATAAGTTTCAGAGGGAAGCAAAATGTTATGAGGGACTCCATAATGGCAGAGGCAGCTTTATCTGTGCTGCTCTCTCACACACACTCTAATTACATTTCACAGATTGTACTACAATAGCTGCTGGTAACCTTTAGTGGATGGGCTTTTCAATAATGCAAAGTACACATTTTCATATCTATTTTTCCCACTGTGCTTCCCATTTATTAATTTGCTGAACACAATAAAACAAAGACTCGACGTAATGTGCTCCTTTGCTCAAAAGGCACCCAACAAGATAAAAAACACAAAGCCATCTCTCCATAATGAAGAATGGGCTTGCATGCAAACCAGCAGGATAATGTCTGATGTTTCCTATTTGAAAGGCCATTTGGTTAGTAACTGTAAAACGGCTCCTTTTGTTTCACAAACTTTTTTTTTTCTTCTATTATTTACCCCCGCTTTCGAAATAATTCATATTCATGCCGCAATTTATATTGTAAACCCAAATAAAATACTGCATCATATACAGATAATACTGGAGCATACATCAGGAAGAAATTTATTAAAAAATACTGTATGTTGTATTATTTATTTGCTGACATATTCCTGCAGAATTAGTGTTTCCCCAAACTGTAGGCAGAGCAGAAGTTGAAACCAGCGACGAAAATCAGCTTTTTATCTTATGAATGTAAAAATTTATTATTTTGAATAAAGAACAACTGAAAAACACAACTGTTCATGACTGGAACATTTTACTATGGCATCAGGCAGTTTTTACAAGGAATATTTAAGTTATTCTAAGGGTTCCTAGCGCCTACCAGGCAGCAGCAACCTGCAGTGCTGGAAAACAAAGCCCATGTTACAGTGCCAAAGCTGCAGTTCATCAAATGGCCACTAGAGGTTTACTCTAAAAGCGAATCAGTCTCCATAGATTCTTATGGTAAAATGTTCAACTTTGCAGCAGGAGTAAAAGCGCTTACAGTTGGCTACAAAAACAAAGTTTTGACCTCTGTAGCAGTGCTAACATTGTTAACGCAACTATAACAAAAAAAAATTAGTCGACAAACTATTTCTCACAACAAAAATGAAAGTAAAACTGCATATAAACAAATATGTCAAAATGTCAAGATGAGAAGAATAACAAAAATAGTTTACCATTTTCATCAACAAATAAAAACAAAATGATAATATTCAACAATTATTACCATTAATGCAATAACGTAACATGGGTGATGTGGATGGCTCCATCACCATGGCCACCAAAGGGAGAGCCACTCTTGAGGAAGCCTGTGGGTGTCGTCATGAAAGCTTCATCCATCTCTATGTGCAGTCAAAGTCTACAGTTATGTTAAAATGATATTTAAAGAGTGTGATGTTTGGTGCATAAGACTACTATTGAAATCAAAACACCATTTTATAATCATGTCTGGTGGCAACTTGTTGGCATTCACGTTGGACTCAAAAAACTAATATATACAGTAAAACAAATGTGTTCATAAAAACACTAATTAAAAAATGAAGAGACCTCCGTGCCTCCAGAAGAACCTCAGTCTTTGATATTTCATATCTGAACCTCCATTCTGCAGCATACTGGCATCTGTCTAAAGTAAAATAACACTTAAAATCAGGATTACCATGCTATCGTTTATATAGCAAAAACAAAAATAAAAAAACCCTATTAAATATAACTAAGGATTAAAGCAAAGAATCGTTATAAGCACATTTTCAAATGAGGCAAACTGTAGGTGCATTTGTAAATCTGTCTGCAGAAAGACTGTTTTGGGCCCTCGGTCTAACAGTTTGCCTCATACCACAAATAACATGTTCCTTTGATCCAAATCAACTATGGCAGCTGCTACAAGGGATTTTTAATTGAATGATTATTGTATTAAATAGTTGCTTTTAATGGAGCGTGCACCTCTGCAATTATTTCCGCTTTAAGAACCTGAACCCTGGGCAGGTCTTTACAGCCACAGGCGTTTGGTTCGCTTCCAAATGAGTGGTCACTGTTGGTACAAATTCCACATTTCACCTGCAACAGAAACATACAGTAGAAACAAGCCTGATAGGCGCACACGTTTAGGATTTATAAATACACATACTGTGCACAACAATTTATAGACACAGTTTGCCCACAAATGCTTGGCTGCGAATTGAGCCTGGCAGCAGCGGATTCGCAGCACAGAAGGCCCTTTTAAGTATTGTGACTGCTTTGCAAGTATAAAAAAAGAAGGATAATAACTACTAATAGAACAAATCTGAGTAACTTCCTTAATCCTGTGATATTTTTCTCTGATAGGATCAATATTTGCCAGAACAGTTCCCTTATCCGCACAGTGAGATGAAATATTGAATGTATGAAAGAGGTGATAATGTTAGTCATAGTCTTTTTCTAAAGCCAAGCACGATCCCAGATTATGGGATCATTTATGAAAGATTCTGCTGTTTTCTCCAAAGATAGTTTCCTTGACATCAGAAAGATGGAAAACTCGCATGATCAAACATAAGAAAGGAAGCCTCTTACACTATTGCAAATGCAGTAAAGGAGGATTCAGAGCCCAGATTTACTTAATTTTGAGTGCAATCCAAACATTTAAACAAGCTGAGACAAATATCCAGAGACTTCTCATACAAATATTTCATTTATATACAACATGTATCATATTTCATTATTTCAACATATGAGAAAACTGAAATTTCCAGAATATGTTCGGCAAACATTAACTATAGTGAAAGTAAACAAAGAAATGTTAAACTGCAGGGTAAGAAAGAGTGATAAGCATTTATTGGGCAAAGCTGACTGCCATAAAAATGCAACCACTAGTTTACCATATAGCCCTTCATGTTTAGATTTTCAGTAAGTATTGGAGACATGCTGATGGGTAGCTTTCATTTATGTTCATATTACACAGTAAAACCCATTGTATAAGGCATTAAGGTTAAATGATTGGCTTTAGACTTTTAGAGAATAAAATGCTTTCATTAGGAATTAAGCATGAAGCTGATGTTTTCTTCTGTAAAACTGTCTTGGTCAAGGTATTGGGAGTTCATCCATGTAATACATGAGCTACGAACCAAAAACCATTCAAACAGACATTGGTGACAATGTATTAAAGAGATAGATGACTTTTCTCCTGTGACTGAAAAGAAGACATAAGAACAACTCAACACATACCAGCGTTTTAAAGAGCGTGGCTTTTTCTGCATTTCTTCCGTAGTTAAACTCCCTTCATGTCATGCATTTCTGTTTAATTTGCATTCTAGCTATAACTACTTAATACAGCCATCATTTCATTTGAAGTATTTCCAAACTGCTGATCAAACAGTGCAACATACAGGTTTAGTAAATTCACATATGTGAAATATAAAGTCTTTCAATCTTCTCCTTGGCACAATAAACCCGCAACTCAAGATTAAACTAATCAGATTAACTGCGTAAATTAGGGAGTCTTCCCATAGATCCTATTACCTGTAGAGAGAGCCGTGCTAACCGTTTCCAGTCTGAGCTCAGTTAGCCTAAGCTTACCGTCTCCTGACCCTACAGCCTAATACTGAACCAGACAGAGACGACAGTGGGTTCTCAAAACTATTCCTTTGAAGAGAGTGAGGCTTCTTGTAGCTTTTATTTAATTTCACTGGCTTGTGGTCTGTGGTTACTTAAGGGCCGTCATGCCTTTAACACAACACAGCCATGCAAACATTGTGTACAGACTTGGGCAGCCACCCGCTGTGGCCTGTTGATGTGCAACACTGTCTCAAAAACAATTAGGTTTCTACCCAACTAAACTGCTTATTGAAGTTTTAAAAGAAACATATTTTCTTATCAAAGCATAAGATTATGACATTGTAGGAGATTTTCACAAAGGATGCCATTATTCTCAGAACTTTCATTTTCTTTTACGGTTTACTTCTATTTTTACCCACTGTTTGGTTAATTTTACACACTAAAACATTTTCAGGTTTCGGACACACTTTGGGTTAAAACATGCCTTTATTTCATATCAGAAGCTTCCCCTTCATTTTCTGGGTTACTATGGTGACGAGTTCTGCTCCATCTAATCTGTGATTGGTTGGCTGAAAAGGAGCACAGTGAAGTAATAAAATAAATGACATAAAGATATGGTGATAAACACATCTGTAACAAACGTCACAAAGAAACCCCATCTGGGAGAAAACACATGTCCCTCACTACGTAACTGAGAAGCTGTTCAGTTTTAGAGTAATGTAATTTACACAGGGCAGGGGGGGTTCTTTTGTCCACATCTTTGTTTGGTGTATTGTGTTTTTTTTTTTTATTCCCATAATGGCTGCCTCAAAAAAATTCCACACACTTATTTCCAGGACACAGCTTGCTCAGTCTAAGTTGGCAAGATGTAATTTCTAACAGCCAAAGTTCATATTTCACCTCCTTTTTGCCAGGCTCGGACAAAGTTTGATTAGACACACCAGCATATAAAGGGAATAAATGGGCATCGCATGCCAGAGATTTGCCTCGCGGAAAGCAGAGCAACAGAATTAATAACTACCATCATGTTTGCAAAATAAGAAAAAGAACTTGTGTGCTTTTTTAGTTTTTATGTGTGAGTCCGATCATTCTCAAATAAAGCATACAAACAAAATATTTCTAGTAAATAAATCTGGTATTGTTGTCAATGAGTTAGAAAATCAGATTTTCACAGCATAAGCAAGTGATTGTGCTATCTGGATTGTATTGAGCTGACCTGTGGTGTAGAGACATACACATCTGCAAGGATGGGACACTGTTACAGCAGCAGGGCTTAGAAATCTGAAGGTGGTGAGAAGAGGGCATCAGATGTTAGCTGATATGCTCTAGAAAGTACACGGGTTTATGTGACCACAAACGCCAGTGCAACATTGAGTCCCTAATGCTGAGTGGGAAACATGTAAACCATCCAGTGCCTAAATTTAACTCCAACATGAAGGGGAAATATTGATTCTGTGAGCATTTTTAAATAGATGTTACAAATAAAAATGTTGGAATGAATGCAGAAAAGACAGAAATTCTTAGATTTTTAGAAGCACTCAGAAAAATCAGTCTTGATATTTAAATCTAGTGGCCAAGTGGCCGTGTTAGGCAGAGTGGCTGTTGGTGGAGCAGAGGTAACATTAAGCACAGCCAATATTATTTCCTTCCTACATATCTTTGGGTCAGACAGGACCCATTTCTCATTTCACTGTCTTTGATTTAATAATGCACCCATACTCTGGAAAATGAGGAACACGAGTGATCGCTTTCTTACTTTTCTCTGAAGTTAGCTTGTCATCGCGCCCTCTCCTCTTTAACAGCCCTACCCAAACTTAAGTCCACCCTCTTCCCCCAGCCACTCTAAAATCCATCACCACACATCTCTGTCAGTGCCGGAGACACTCGGAGTCGGGTGCACTGAGTTGTCCATGCTCACCCAAGCACCAGTGGACCTCCGATGGGGAAATGCTTGGCTGCAGAGAAACCTGCACGAAATTAAATTCTCCACTTGGCTGACTAGGGTGACTCGTCCTGGTCTGCCGGCCTGTTCCTTCATTATTCCTGGGCTGATAACTGACTGAACGGGATGTCTTGTCTGTTTAATGCCAGCTCAGCTGCTTCATGGGAGGAACGGGCTTGTCACTCTCCGCTATAACACACTGTATTACCATCTCCACTTCATTTATTTGGCTCAGATTTTGTATGCCCGTCAAGCCACCTGTCCCCCCCACCCCTCCACCAACCCCCACGGAAAGACACTTGCAATTCACCACTGCTCAACCTTCTGCATCTTTTAAGAAACAACTCAAAATAACCTGTCTAAAATTTTCATTAAAATGTCATTTAGATGTCACACTGATGATTTAGATTGGAAACAATAAAGGTGACTTTAATTGTAGTTTTTCATACCCCCATCGAGCTCTCTGTAAGCAGCAGTCGCTGACTGATTCCTCCTCCTTTTATCAGCAGATGCAAAAAAAAACTGCTATTTTCTTGCACCAAGCATAAAAACAAAAGTTCCCACTGACCACAGCAAATCTAAGCACAGAGGTTGCTGGTGTTGGAGCAGACAGTAAGCTTTGCTTCCCTGCATTTATGAGCATTGAGTTAAAGGTTTCTGCATGAGGGCACTGCATGATTGAATGTTGTGATATGGAAACACAGGCAGGCAGCCACTGTCAAAGACACGGCTTGCACTTGACCCCGCCAGCACTCAGCGCCTGGCCCCCACCACTTTACAGACTCTAGGAATGGCTTTCTCTTCTCAGCTAGCTTTGTGGCATTTGCAGAATTAAAATGAATATATCCTTTCCTAATGCACTGGCATGTAGTATACTAATCATAATTCATAGCCTTAATGTAGGCTTTTAAGTGCACATAGTGGTGTTGAGCCTTCGGTGCTCATAAAGGCCAATCAATGGCAAAATGCTATTGTCTTATTGGCACGCAGTCGCTCAACATAAAGCATCAAACATAATCGAAGGCTTGCTTTAGAGCAAAACCATCTCAGAGTGAATAGTAATAAATGTTTGGGAAAAAAAGGAAAAAGGAGAGAGAAATCAGTATTTGGAAGTCATTAAACATCCAACGCCCACTCCTTCTGTGTAACCACAAAGCCAATAGGATTGTGGGACAAAATGCTTTCCAATGTGACAATTGATTGCTTTTTGAGGTAGTTGTTGGTTGATTTCATAATTGGTATAATTTTTCACAAGTACACGAGTGTCATGCCATGATGGGCTTTAGAATCCTGGTAATGCAGTGGCCCGTAGTTCAACCTTAAGATCAATAATGTATTAAAACCAAGAGCTTATTGAAATAATAGAAGGGTTTTCGCCAGGGAAGAAAGGCAAGGAAAGAAAAATGCACCAACGAGAAGTCTTTGATTCTACGCCAGGCCTTCATTGTGAAGTGCATTGTTTTCATGCCAGTGATTTTTACTCCAAGAAATAAAAGGACAGAGAAAGTCTCAGTGATGTGAAAACTCTGGACTCAGTGTTATTGATGTAGAGGACAATGTGAGAGCAGCAGAAAGCCAAAAGAACTGCAAAAGCAAAACTGTGAACACAAACTGTTCATTTTTTCTTATTTGGATAGCAGTCAGCGCGCTGATGAAGTAAACGATCCCAGACCGTTTTGCCTACACAGGTCATTATTTGCGGTGCCTGATCAGTGTATAACATTTGGCAATCTGTGGTTCCCTGCTGCTATCTCTTCCTGTTGGATCTCCCTGTTTTGACAGTGTTTGAGAGAAGAACACTCTGTGAGGTGTCAGGTGAAGACTATATGTGACAGATTTGGAGGGGAAATCAAGAGAAGACAAACAGGCAGCTAAATGCCTGGGAAATGTCTCAGCGCTCAGACAGAAGGCGATAAGTGCTGTTGACGTGGACATGACAAGCTAGCAACAGTAAACCTCAGGACACGCAGTCCCACCGGAGGCCCGGGAGTGGACACAATTCTCTATGACTGCTGAATGTGCTTAACAGCTCTTATGAAGAGAATTAACAAGAAGTGGGAAGCCCCCCCATCCCCTTCCCCACCACACACACACACACACACACACACATCCAACTTCAACCACCTCTGCCTTTCTACTGTAAGCTCTTTGATGTTTCCCTGTTTCTCCGTGACAGTCAGCTTTGGTTTTGATCAAGGTTTGATTTCTTGTGACATATCTGATACATATTATGAAAGCAATACAAGTCCTCATGGAGAGGCACGGTGTGTCGAAACTTTAACTGTTGCGGAGCAGTGTGCTTGAACGGGGCAGTGACAGAAACACATCTCCTTTCCACAGGAGCTGCAAAAAAAAAAAAAAAAAAAGAAAGGTAAATCCATGCCTAAGAAGTCATACAAGTGAAACGAATGTATAAAGTTTCCTCATACTGGTGTTGATTTCTTTTCAAAGTGGTTACTGCTGTACGCTGTCATGAGAGTCTGACAGAGGAAAGGGAATATTGTGCTTTCATTTCAGCAACATCAGAAAAGTTGGCTTCTCCATCCTAAACACAGAGCAGCACAATGCAGAATCACTATAAAATGTCTATTTAGTACAATGTTATTGTAAAGTCAGTACGAAAAAATACATAAAAATGTGCACAAGTAAATATGTTTTCTTTAATATTCTATACTTGTAGCGGAGAAGGTAGCCAAGTACATATGATTAAGTATTGTACAGTGTAGATGTACTTGTACGTTAAGTATTTCCAATTTAATTTCTTTATAATTCTACTCATAAACCTGCAACAGTTTTTTTGCCACATGGGAGCAGCAGAAACAAGATGGTAACACAAAACTGACATATTAAAAGTCGTAAAGCAAGAATTTACAATCACTTACAGTCACTGAGCATATGTAAGTCATAACATTCACTCTTTTTTAACTCTGTTTTCGGTCTTTTTCGACTCTTTTGGTGCTCAACTGTCCGCTATCTTAGTTGCTAACTTCAAGCTCTTTTGACCTCAGCAATGAGTGTATCGTGAGTTATCTAGAGCAGTTGCATACTTTGGTCAAAAACAGAAAAGTTGTGAGGACACAACATCTACGCAATGAGTAGAAACTTGTTCATCTCTGTATGACTAAGGCTAAAGTGTTAACTCTGTAAAGGGTTCATCAGGGTGACCATCTGTAT
The DNA here is from genome assembly GCF_000690725.1 of Stegastes partitus. Classification (NCBI taxonomy): domain Eukaryota; kingdom Metazoa; phylum Chordata; class Actinopteri; family Pomacentridae; genus Stegastes; species Stegastes partitus. The sequence continues at coordinate 505,802 of NW_007577775.1, forward strand.
TATGAGAGCAGGAGATGTGAGTAAGAGGTGAGGTGCAGACCGACCAGGTGTTGATTTCACCAATGACTACACAGACAATGGACACGGTTCTCAATACAAATACCGCACCACATGTGTTCCTGACAGCGGCAGTGCTTGATGGAAACTGGCAGCCCTATATGGTCTGCCATCAGCATTAATCACAGTATGGGAAGGTTTGACATGACATGACAAACTACAAAGACACAACAAATCTACATGTGCACCTCAAATATCAAGTCTAATAATTGATATTGGAGGTATTGCTGTGATGTACTTCACAACACACCAGCATCCTTTAAGCTGCTACCTCTGAGAACCTTAAAGATCACATCCAGGGAAATATATTTTTTTAATATTTGTCTTATTAGTGTGTCCATATGGCGTTTTTATATGCTGGGGAGGCATATCATGAGCCAATCAAATACAGTGGCGGAGCATTTCCACCTTTAAACTGAGGGGTACTGATCATAAATTATTTTAAAAAGCGGCTTAAACCTGCATTCTTTTTAACAGCCAGCAGGGGGCGAATCCTTTGGTTGCAAAAAGAAGTCCAGTTGTACAGAAGTCCATGAGAAAATGGTCCTACTTCTCAGTTGATTTGTTTCCTCAGTGAACATTTACATAAGGAGTTTATGGTCTCAATTGCTAGTTTCAAGACTTTTTGAATATAGCATAGTGTTTCTTTTGTCAGCATGGTTCTATTTAGAGGAAAATAGGCAATTAAAGAGGGCATGGCTACCTAGTGATTGACAGGTTACATCCATATCAGCTGGCGTTGTGTTCTTTGCTTCTTCGTCAGATCAACTCATGTTCATTATGTAAAACAGATGGAGGTTAAACTCGAACACTAGTCTATTAACCAATGAGCAATGTCACAGTCGCTACATCAGTGTTTTATATACAATCTATGGGACTCATGACAATCTGAAAAACATGGATTCAGAGTTCTGGTGTTTCATACGTAACAATCTAAGCAATCAATCCTGTCGACTTGCAGGTTGGATCTTCCTGAATCATTATTTTCCTTCACAGTTGGTTTCTGTTTTGAACATGTGTGGCTTGGATTATATAAAACAACTTTTAAATATGTAACCTAAAAACACAGTGATGAAATTTTAGGGGTTTAATCAATGGCCAGAGAGAGATTTTACAATTGATATCAGCACACACTTAATAATACTGATGGGACGTTTGAGTGTTATTTCAAGAATTCGACTATTCCGTGCACATTGAGGCCACAATAGTGCAGGGCAGATGAGCATGCTATGGAGGTATCAAGTGAAAGTAAAACAATAAACTTCATCCACTATCTCTTGAGGGCTATATTTAGCTTTTTACTTGCTAAATTTGACAACGTTAGCCAGGTTGTCCCACTGTGCCCTTTGCTTCTTGCTCGGTAGCATACAACTGGTTTTACTCGATTTTCAGCTGAAACAACACATTCTGAGCACTGAGAGTGAAACAAAACCACTGAGCTGTTTGCAAGGAATTCAAAACTGTCAGCTGAAACATCCCATGTGTAGCTAAGGGAAGGTGAGTCCACCCATAACCACATTTATTATCGCAATTTCGAGTAGGAATTGGTATTTTTATTCCTTTAGTTTCAGTTTCTATTCTTGTATTGGAATACTTGCGATTCCACCACTGCCAGTTTTTGCAATAAAGCAGATGTTATATGGTAGACCTAAGTTGCTTATTCTGTGCAGAGCATCCTAATGCCTTTTCAATGACACCTGCATCACACAGCATCCACCTCAGATGCCACCGGTCTATCCAAATGTATAACGGCTAAAAAAAAAAAAAAAACGGATACATATCCTGGTTTGAAATGTCTGCCCAGAATTGTATGGGGAATCAAAATTGGGATAAAACATTTGAATTACAGAACACAACTGTGATGTCTGCCCTCCTGGACTGGCAGATCATGAATATATATTGCATTATGAAGATGTGATGACATTTAGAGCAATCACATTTAACCCTCTCCTCTTGTGCCTCTGTTTCTCCTCTCTCCACTAATGCATTTTGGAGCAAGGAATGCATCTTAAAAGATTCAGGGAGAAATGTCAGCCAAAGCAGACACTGCTTGAGAGCTGGGGTCATTTCAAACTGGTTTCTGAATTCTAGAGAGCACACACACCCACACACACACACACACACACACACACACACACACACACACACACACACAAGGGTGCTCTATCCTTCACTATCAACCCACACCCACCCCTCTTTTCTTTTTCCTATTCCATTCTGCCTCAGCCCCCTTCCTCTCTAAATATTTCTGTTGGTTTACCCTTGTCCATGTGACTGCGTTGGATGTTGGAGGTAGCACAGACGCACTACCATGAGAGAGAGGCTTGACCAGTTGGGCGCTGTCTCCCACCTCATTACCAGATGCAAATGAAACGGGTACACATGTTTAATATTTAGTGGCAGCAGAAATGTCAGGCTGGCACAAGATGGAATTAAACAGCACTGTCAGCGCAAGTGAACTCAAGGCTTTCTCAGCTATTTCACTTCATATTGAGTTACTGTCACAATTTATTTCACAGCGGTGGGACGACTAGTGTGAAAATGTTCTGTGATGCCTTTAAGGATGGAAGGGGAATCAAGGAAGAAGTGTGAAGGGTATTGTTCTGATGAGGCTTTGTATTTATTTCTAAGCTCTGTGACAAAGCTTTATTGTCTTAACAAAGCTCTACTATTCATCAGGATTTTTTTTTTTCTTCCTTCCTTTTTTTTTTATTTTTTTCTTCTTTTTTAGATTATCGTGACAGCATTTCTGCTTTATTGGATAGTATTCTGATTAAACACAAAAGTGAGAGCTGGCAAACTCGCAGTGTTGTTAAGTACAGAGTAATATTATGCACATTGGACTGCTGAGCCACAGACCTCCCAAGAGAAGAGTTTGGTTTAACTAATCCTGATGATCCATACCCATATCAAATGTGTCATCCGGGCTACGGCAATAAGGCATGAAGGATTTAAAGCGATGTGGCTTCGCCTTCCGCTACTGTGAAAGTAATATATAGTAATAGCTCAAAAAAAAAATCATATGCTCAAGAACAGTGGAGTATGTTGTCTGGGAAAAGACGTCCGATTGGATTTTGCACTTTTGTCACAGCACACTGATGCATATTATCAGACTCAGGGCTAAAGCAAGTTAATGTTCATTCTAATCAGCATGGCAGATAACACGGGGACCCACAGGGACCTAATTAAAGATACTGTACATGAGACGTTTATCTTTGCAGCACTGGCAAAAGTCCCCACAATGGTTTATCCTGGAAAAAAAAATCAGTATGTGTTTAGATGTTCTTTATGTATGGAAGCAGATTTTGACTGACACATCTGTATTCTTTTAAAGAATCAGTTCCTCTTTGATCATATTATATTTAAAGGGCTTGGTGAGCGCTGAGGTGAGATGGTCATGAGGTGTGGGCAGATTAAAGAGAAAGGGGACCTTGGATAGAGAGAGCAAAAAAAAAAAAGTTGTATTTTTAATTAACTGAAAGCATTATCGAGCTATATTGTATGAGTGAATGGAAAATGAGAAAGTTTTGCTGTGGACAGGCAGTCAATGAACTCCCACTGCCTTCTAAAAAAAAAAAAAAAAAAAAAAAAATAGAAGCGTTTCATTATTCCAAGGTGAAGGCTTTAAAACAGCATTTTAAATGTTACCCCGCTGTTCAAGATCATGAAAACCTTTAATTTCATGCAAATGAACAGCAAGGAGCATGGAGCTTAATGTAAACGAATGCTTCTTTTGTACTGTTGTAGAAGTGAGCTGGAGAGAGAGGCCAGGAAGAAAATTCCCAAGGATTCTTTAATTGCTATCTGAAATTATGTAAATCCCTCTGCTAGGCTGAGTGCAATTATCCAGCGCCTCTCGCTGCCAGCTTTACTAATGTCTAACAAAATATCGGTGGCTGACATTTAGACGTGGTAATGCAAATGAGAATTAATTTTTCTTCCAAGACAAAGGGCAGTGGAAAGATCACACCATTTTATACAATAAAGGGTGAAAAAAGTAGGGTTTGCAAGATGACAAAAAATGTTGATCAAGAAATGAGCCAAGCATTGAAGCCCATTTTATATCATTGCACCATGGCACAGAATAAGATTATTCTGTCTATTCCGGACTATTAATCTATTTCTATTGCCACAGAGAAGTATGCTGCAAGCCACAGACATTCATTTAGGCCTGGAATTAATTGCACTGTGTGGCTCATTTTTAGTAATGATATGGGGAACCCTCCCCACTCCCCATTGTTAGAACACGCTCCTGCCATGGCTGTGATGTTGGACTGTTTGGGTCACATTTTTTCATTTATCTCCCCAGGTACAGAGATGAATGTAGGCCAGGCACTGCAGCCTGGTGAGACTCCCCTGTGTGCAGCTCAGAACACCTGTCCCGCTGTGCGTTGGCACCCCCAATCTTTACCAGGCCAAGGAGGAGCACCATCTCTCTATAACACTTTCCCCAAGCCACTGTCTCCCGGGACCCCCAAAGGAGCAAGATGAGGAGGGAACTTAGGGACCGGTGTTCACTGGGAGATCTGCCACCCAAAACTGCATTTCTTAACCAGAAATCAAATTACAAGCTGCTGACATGGAGGAAAACTGGCTATTAATATTTTAGTATGGATACTGTGTGCAAGACACCCCCAGCTGTGAGCATTCTCAGATGAAGGGGGGGGAAAAACCATTGTGATACGCCAACAAGTGCCTGTCTAGAGTGTTTCTACCACATCGGAATATTCTAACAAAGCCGCTACTGAATGTTGTAGCAAAGAAAAAAAAGACATAGCAGACTTGTAACACATAATGTGGCGAGAAGCTAAAAGATTAAATGTTCCATCATTGGTTGAGAAAATTCTTATTTCTCAAGGAAAATAAGTCATAAAAAAAAAATTAAAATAAAAGAATAAGCAGGAAACAAGGCTGCTTTTCTTAGCTCATGAATAGTTTTAGAGATTTCACAGGACAGCATCATGGGCTCATGAGTTATTTAACCTATTATCTATGGGTGATAAACATGTTAACAGCTAAAACTCATGTTGTTCTGTCGCTAGAAAACCTGACTGACAAACTATAATACTTCACATCCACAGGAAAACAAATACGGTGCCACTGTTGTATAATTTTCTATCATTTCCCTCCTCAAAATATTTTTGGATAACCATTGTGCATAATTATTTCTTTTGCATCCTATACTGTCAACAATCTACAGTATATGGTATTGAATAATGTGTCAAACTTTGACATACGGAGAGTCTGATTTCCTAAATTACTTTTAAATGGCCCGTTATCATCAGTCTGTTTCATATAGAGAACAAATCATCACAGGTCGCGAGGAATAGGCTTTGAAAATTCACCACACAGGACCTTTATTTTGTTTCGGAGATGGCCTGTCCAACGGAATGCCTTATCGTGCATGCTAATGTTATCTCGGGTTCTGCACCTACTGCTAATGCGCTGCATTTGTAGGTATTTACTATTGTATATAACCTCCGCTGCACCTCATATCGCCCTCCTTCTTCTCCTCATCTCCAGCTTTCTAACCTCCATCTTCCTCTGCCCCTCCACCACCCGTACATCCATCAGAGCGCTGTCATGGTAGAGGGGCTTCTATGCTCCTTCCTGATGCGGCCATCAAGGCCCTCCATCTAACACAAGCCGACACATCATAATAACAGTAAGAGGCCTTTCCTGTCCAGTGTCATGCTTGGAGAGATTAGTTCCCCTCCACAAAACCCAGGTAATTTGCTTTTGCTGAAACACATTTGTAGATCGTATTCTTTCAGGTTAACTAGTTCATGAGAAGAGATGAGACACTTGCTGCACAGTGTTTGCTTCTTTATGCCATTATTCCTCTCAGCCGTTTTAAGTGCGAACCAAACACCTTTTTTTTTTTTTTGCATTTCTTTTTTTTGTGCATGTAGTTGAATGCATATACTGTATGTTGTCCGTTAGCAGTGAAGAGTGTTTTTATTGTACATGTAGATGTGTTCTACTTGGATGTGTTCGTGTATACAAAGTTGATCAGTCACTACAAGTGTGCACTGACATTTCCACACATCATTGGGATTTAAAGCTAAATTATGATAGCAAAATACTGTATATGTGTTTACTTTAAAAAGAAAAAAACATGTAGTTTTGACTTTAGAGATACATTACAGATACACTTATATTAGTCTTCATGCTAAATCTCACTCAGAAGAGGAATCAGCTAAGCATAGTTGTTTTATTGATGTCATTATTTTGCAGTGAATTACAGATAGGTACGACTTTTAATATGTCACTGACTTAGTGGAACATAAATCCATCTGTTACCCTGATGTAACTGTCCAATCACAAATTCTGCTTTTAAACAATATATTTAAAAAAAAAATAAGGTGGCTTCCACTGAATATAATGTTATGAACAAGCTAAAATTAAAACAAAAAGTCTTTGAGCCAGAGTTAATTTCTGCAGGTCCAATGTCTATTTCATTCTTTATTAATCACTTGCACTAAATCCCCTCTGTGTATGAATGGGCTGTGCTCTGTGTCTTCTCACATTTGCTGCATGATCATATTTCATAAACACTGCATTTGAATTTTTATGTACAGAGTATGCAATATCCGTGATAAACTGAATATGTAAATAGGTAACCTTTATTTATGAGTCCCTGCCAGAGTCGTACTCTTAGGTATTACTTTGGATGATAAGATGGATAGACAAAAAATGTTAGTTAGGGGAATACTTGTGTGGCCGTGGGATGATTGATAATTAACAGCTTAATCTATACAGGTTGGAGGTCATAATTCACCTGCTTTCACACAACAGTTTTTTTTTTTTTTCACTGCAGGAAAAAAAAATAAATGATCGTATTTGTAATTCTGAACACTGACAAAAAAATCTACTTTTAATCATTCCTGTGAAAGAGAGACAAAAAAGACGTGCTTTTATGCCGCGTGCTGACTTCTATTAGGATGTATAGTAGTGCTGTACAGAGCTGAGAATATCTACAAATTTATTTGAATGAATCACCCCGGAAAGTGCCTAAAACTAGTCAAGTCTGTATCTTTTAGTCACACATTTAATCCTACTGCTACATTCCATTACATTTCCAGGCTGTAAGTGCCTTGGAATTACCCGTCCAATCCTGAAGGAGTCCTTTTTGTTATTGTTTAGAGAGTGGTTAGCATGCCGGGGATGCTCCAAATACGATTTTACATCCACTTATGGAAATCCATTGTTCCTTGAACATTTCCACATACAAACCAATATATGCTTTTCTAAGAGGTCTAAGACCTCAATTACATCAAAGGCAGTTTGTCCTGCTGCTGGGCTGCCTGCTAAAGGGCTTAAACAACTGTGTCAATGCTACCCCCTTGTGACCGCACTGCAGCAGGAGCATTTCTTTGCAGCCGTCTTTCACTCCAAGAAAAATAGTCCACTTCAAAATCATAAAAATATCAACATACAGCATTTGAACTTGTACGAAATATTTTTTAAAAATGACTTATATAATGCAAACAATTTCCACTTTGCTACTCTTACAATAGCGGCCATTTTTCTGTACAAGTGTTTCTATCTAACACACCTTTTCTTTTTCTTTTTTTTGACAATAGAGTCTTGGTGTACGCCTTTTTTTTGAAGGGCAATTGTCTGACGTCTTCACTGTAGTTTGAACTCTGAAACAGTGAATAATAAAGATTAAAAGAAAGTCTCAGTGATTTTATTTGCACAATAGGAATTGAAATGTGTCATCACAGCACCTATTGCATTTGTAGCTCCCAGATCTCTTTCATTAAAACCAAAGACGTCTCCAAAGTTGCTATGCTGACGTGCAGACAGATGTGCATGTCAGAGGCATGAGAGGGAATATTTTGGAGGGCACTCCTCCTGCTGTCCTAGCCCCGGCAAGAGAAAAGCATTCAGTCTTTTATTGTATGGACTTGAAAAGAAATAATTAGACACACAGATATATAATTCTGCAAAGCTGCATGGCTCACTTGTCACATGTGGCAGAAAGAAAAAGGGGCTGAATTCTCTGAAGTGCAGTTTGCCATAGGCCGCCACTTTTATTTCCCAAGTTTGCTCTATCTTCAAAGACACCGCGTGGGATTGGGAAGTTAGATCACCATGGTTTTTCTTCTTTGTTATTGCAGTGGAGTCTTGGGAAGCAGAAAATCGGAAAGATTTTTACAAATATTAGTATTTTATTTGAAAATTAAAACACATTGTGCAGCGTACAGCTTACACAATCGAATGCAGACTAATGATTTAAGAGATGTAGATTATTTTAAAGGCCACACAGACATGTTTTTTAAACTGTGATTATCACGCTATCGATAATTGTGGTAAATTTAAATGAATAAACCAGATTCTGGTTAAGCATTTCTTAGAAACCCTGTAATGGCAATTGGAATGGCATTTTTTCATCAACCAAAAAGTGGGAGGAGGTAGATCATCAATCAGAATGGATATGCCAATACTAATAAGCATCGATGCTAGCCTGCTGAGAGATTAGTGATCTTAAAGTAGGCCAGGAATACGGGTACCATTCATTCTTCTGCTGACCAAATTCATAATATTAAGTACAATAACGCACAATTCAAATGATTGCCCCGTGAAACGACACAGTAAAAGTGACACACGTGGGTTCGTGTAACCTGCACTCTTCGTCCATAATTCACTGTGGAGCCACGTCGGCCGAGGCCATATTAGGGGGCCGCACTTTGCTGACATCTCACACAGCCCCCGAGGTTAGGCCATGTCAATCACAGGACATGTGATTGCAGGAGTCCCCGCCTGCCCACTCATTGACACCTCCCATTGACTTTCCTTCACGCAGATCAGTGAGCCTAAACCATTTCATTCAGGGTGACCCACCGTTCCCCCCCACACCACACCCCACCCCACCCCACCAACGTCAGACAGGTTGATTTGTGCCTCGCTGGCAGGCTTCAACAGAGCTATGACTTTTATCCACTTAAGTATGTATATTTTACCTGACTGTATGGTTCCATCTCTCATTAATAGTCTGTGCACACGGGGAAAAGCTTGGCTCCTCGCACCATGTATGTACGCTACCAAACAATGTTCACTTTCAAAGAAGAGAAATAGCGTTTGAATTATTTCTTGCCTGACCTTAGGTCCGTGTATGTAAACATGTGACCTAATATCATGCTACAGCGCTGTTATTTATGTCATATAATCATTTCAACTCCCTCAGGATGCAGTCGGCACACAAACATGACCAAAATACATATTTAGATTTATTTGTCTGCAACTGTCCAATAAAACATATCCTTTGCATTTCCATCTCTGGGCTTTAGTCCCAGTGGGAGTTGCTGGCTGAGAAATGTTGTGCTTTCAAGCTTCAGGGAACAGCGATGTGAGCAATGTTCAGGGTGGGAAAAAAAAAAGTGGTACGCTGCCTAAGTGTTGTACTATAAAGAGAGAAGAAGTAGGTTTTCACATTCCAAAAGCCTCCAAGGGTTTTAGCTCTGCAGTGGAATGTGGGTGCAATCATCATACTCATCTCAGGAGAGACTATAGCAGGCTATCAACCACTCACTCAGTCTCTTTGTTTCATTTTCCTTTTATTTCTATGTCTGTAGCATCATTTTCTCGCTTCTTTTCAGTTTGTCCATCTTTTAATACCCTCCCTCAATAAAACAAGCCATCTGAACGGCATGTTTTCTATAAAGGAGAAGCATTTTGAAATACCCAAATGAGCCTCGGTTATGTCATTGCTATTCATGGAAATAAAATGTACAACTCTGTAATGAAACAAGTCGATTATAAAAGCGGAATGAAATATTTTATGATGTGCTTATGAAGAAAGAAAGAATGTCTTGATGAAAGCGGTGCCCTTCAGTGCATTGTGGATTTCATCCTCGTGCCATCCACACATGTTTTAGGGTGTTTGTGGCAGGAGAGGAATCCCCTCTGTGACCAGAGTCATAAATGAATTACTATAAAAAGGGTTACTCAAGGGCTAGATGGCTTTTACGTAATTGTGCGGTGGTGAAAGGGGGTAAGGGTCTTTCCATAAAATTTCAATAAATTGTGCATTTTCTCAATGACTTGTTGCCCCACTGAACAGTACAGTAAGAACGCCAGACTGAAAGAAATTGGGTGCAAATGCTGGCGGAGGCAATGTCATTTTGAACTGTTAAAAAATATGCTTTTACAGTATTTGCATATTTAGGCTTATTTAAAATGTCATTAGAGGTCATCTTTATACGTGACATCTGTGTAAAAATTGACTGCTAAGTGCACCTCATATTCACAGAACATTACAGGGACAAATGAAATTCAGGACCAGACTGCCATTCTCCCACGAGTAAATCAAAATCTGTTCTTATTTAATACGCCTTGAAGTATAACACCAAGTTAACTATGTTACAATATAATACATCTGTAGCTTAAATTTTCTCATTTACTACAGAAAACTAAAGCAAATTCAATCAAAAACATTCTGGTGAGCCGTAACAGTATAATACTCCTAAAAGTCCCGAAAACTTGTTGTGAAATCATAGCGTTTCTTCATAACATCAAATGATTGTGACTAAATAGGCAAAGATGAATAACATTCTTTAAAATAAATCATTCTGATTTTAACAGACAAAAACATGTTGTTTAAATATTCCAATTGGTGCGCAAAAAATGCATCGCCTCCCCTTTTTTGACTTTATGTAGGACCCCAACAACAGAATTTGAGGGCCTTTGAAGCTGCACATATATGTCACTTGAATCACAATGCGTCTCATTTGTCACACTAACTAATATTAAACCTTCAGTCTTACCTCTTTGAAATGGTAGTCAGCTGCTCTCTGGGTATCTGGAATATTGGTTTCTCCCACTTTCTGTAATTAGCAATGATCAAGAGGAATTATAAGCGGCAGTTAACAACATTGGACTCCTCAATGACCCTGATAGATGGTCAATTATAGTGATCAGGTCATGGCGTTTATTGGATTTAAAGTGGCAGTGATGGGCCCTTTTGGCCTACTGTGGGTAATTATCACATTTATGCATGATTTAAGACGACAGTGTATAACAAGAAAGACTTGACTTAAATTTAATCATTTTCTTATCTATGCATTTATGCAAAAGTTAACAATGGATGGTCATGAGTGGAATAATGCAATGAGACTGCGATCAGTGTGATATTCACGTATGGTATAGCCACTGTGTGGGAAATGACATATCTGAGACAGGAGGAAAATTTACCACTTGTGCCACAACTTGGCTTATCTCGGCAAATGTTTGTTTTTTTTGTACTTTGCAAATGCATGTATATATAGTTCACTTCAGTGTGTCAAAGATGTGCTTTACATTCACTCGTGAACTTATAAATCTGGCAGCTTTTATTATGACTTTCACGAAGAGCTGCCTTTCTGAAACCGAGAGTAAAACATCTCATGGTCAAACAGCCTTTAGTTTTGCTGGCAGGGGAAATCTGCCAATAGAGGTAAGATGCTACACACTGATCAAAGTTGTCAATAAATTTTCCTCTCCTTCCCTAACATCCATTATTCTCTGCCTGTTCTACAGAAAAAGGCATCTCGCCACTCTTGCTTAGGCAGCCGTGGACAGCTTTTTGAATCCAGACACCTGAATATGATCAACGGAAAATCTGCTGCTCAGCTCCTCTGGTAACAGAGGGAATACATCAGTGCCTTGTTTATTTACTTTTTCCACATGCCAGAAAAGGTCAGAGTCTGAGGATTATACTGCATGGCCCAAGCAGAACTCAATAAAAGCCCGGCAATGAAAACAATATCATCCATATTTTAAACAGCTGGCACCAAACAGAGGGAGTGTTACACTAGGGTGCCAATTATTCTACTTCTCAGGGTTTTGCAGCAAACCACAGTAGCTCAGGTGTACTTCTCACACAAAACCATTATTTTGTGTAGTTTTTGAAACACTGGAGATGTGTAAACAAATGTGAGCGCTATCATTTACATTTAGGCATATTTTAATCATAAACTGCCAACTAATACTTAACACTGAGGGGGGAAATGCAGATTTATTGGAGTTTAAATGCAGATGTTTTTCAGGCAGCGAGTGTGGTTGTTTTCATAGTCTGGGTTTGTTTTCCCTCCATGGACTTATTAAAGTCAGTGCAGCACAGTCTGTGCTCTATAATCCTGATGTATTATTAATCATGTCTTCCCGTGCAACTCCAAAAACTTCCCTTTTTTGATTTTTTCACGTGAAAGTGCACTGAATTTGAAACAGAGCCAGGTCCGGGGTGACAGGATGCTTTATTTTCTTCCTGTTACTGAATTTAAAGCAAGTAAATACACAGGCAGCATTATTTTGGAAATAGTTTTTGGCACAATATGCCTTGTCCATGTATAGTAGAACACATGCACGGAGCACGACGCCTGCACAATTATAGTTCACTACTTCTGTCATGCAAAAGAGATGTCTGCTGACGGGCCAGAAGGTTTGGTGCATAAACAAGAAACTTCACAACAGTTTTTCTCATATAGTCTCAGCGTGTTCTGATATGTTTGTGTGTTACTTTTCATTAATTCAAGGAGCTAATGAAACACCCTCAGCTATGCCAAAAGCCACTACTTGGCCTTTACTGCACCATCAAGTACACATTTGCCATGAAAGTTGAAGGAAATCATGTTTGGTTCAAGCTTTTTCAAAATAAATAAAAACAGAAATTCCATCTGAATTTAATAACTCCAAAGCTGATTGTTATAACACAAGCTAAAGCACTATGTTATTAAGTGATCACTATACAAAGACACAATTGCGCAACAATGCGAGAGTCACATATACCGCCCTGCCATCATAGCAGGTGCTCATGGCATTTTTTTTTCTACATTTTTTTTTTTTTTTTTTTTGCCTCGCTTGGGTAAGATGATAATCCAAGCCTAGTCCACTGACAGACTGCAACATGATTCACTTGGACAGTGACTGACTGCACATCCAATTTGTTTCAACTCCAGAGCAGCAGCTTATTATCTGAAATGCATGAGATGTCTGTGCATGAGAGGCGTGATCAGCTGGGGCATGCGCCGGGGCTGCTGGGAAAGTAATCAATAAGGGATTGTCTCTTGTAGTTTAGGCCGACACATTATGACAGAGCTGAAAATTAAACAGGCAGATATTAATAATAATGGAAATCAGAGGCTCATGGGTGAGATCGGGGGGAGGGGGTGAAACTCAAAATATGTATCATGTTTGGATGTGGGTGTGTGCGTGCATGTGGGAGGAGGTGGAGGGCGGGTACACTTAGTGTTTTGGGGGGGGGTTTCTTCCTTTTTCTCCAGAAATATGTGAAATATGAGTCAGAATGCAACATGGACGGCATTTTGTGTACATCTCTGAAACTTAAATGAGCAGAACTGCTGACATTTGTAACGTTAATGACCCCTCTCCCCCTTTTGTTAAAAACCTTTTTTTATAGAAACATTTCACCAGCCACAACTATTTTCAACCTCCACATTAGTTTTATAGTGTTTCACACAAGTAAACTTTTTGGCAAATGTTTTAAGCCCCTTGCGGGTTTGGTCTAACACTGATAAGTTCATTTGAGATTGATGCTCATAATAAGCAACAGCTGAAATGACTCGAGAGGATTTTTTTGAGTGACACAATCTGGCGTAAGGTTTTATTTAATTGGAGTTTATCCGACACTTCTACTGAGAAAATTCGGTGTACGGCACAGACAATTCACGTGTGATTCAACGCTAAAGATTATGGAAACTAGACAAAAAAGCACCTCACTGCATGTTGTGGGGGGGGTCATGGGCAATAAAAAGAAACACACAAATAAACGGAGGCAGCTAAAGAGAGATTCCCCTGCCTTGTCAATTAGCCACGGCAATCCGTTTCTATTGTTTGAGCAACAAACGCGCCATTCTGGCTGGGGGAGGGGTGTGGTGGGGGAGTTAACAAACTGCATTACAGGCCATTACAGATGCAGTGTCATTGATTATTTATACCCTTATAAAATGCCTGGCTCCCTGGTGGACCAGGCTTGCTTGGCTAGCTCTGATAAAATGTTCCCTCTAAATCACCACACCAGGGCAAACAACACATTCAAATACATAAGAGAGTTGAGTGACAAAGTCCTGCGTGTGTAATAGATGTGAAGAAGATCGCTGCATGAAGAACAAGAAATAAAAAGAAAATGTTAGCCCATCACTACATCTTATTAAACTAATAACTCTTTGCGTTCCCTGTTTTTCTTTCAACGTGCATCTGATATGAGACGACATGATATGTGTGATTTGATTCCTTTCAGATGGCACAATTGCCGTCTTGTAAGAAAAAATTGGACAGTTCATCACATCCCTCCTGGAGATTTGTACATACTGGATGTTTTGCATTAGTTAGCGGGGGAGCAGATGGCTGCTACTGGCGGCGCTCACGCGGAAGTCAGCACTTTTTTGAACTTTCATGTTGTAGGTGTCTGCGCTGGAGCAGGACCTTCTTCAACCAGTCACCTCACCATGGGAATATTCCCTCCAAGATATTAATGGTCGCCCTTGCCGAGACGACCACCTCAGCACAAAGCCCACTGGGATGCAGCATATAGCAAATGCCACACCTTTCAAAGCCCTGCTCCTTAATGACGCCACTCTGACATTGTGGCGCCTTCAAAAACTCCCTGAATAACATATATCAACAGCTTAGTCAACTAAAACACCCGCGTAGTAATTTGACACGATGCCCTCTAAATATTTGTTATTAGTAAGATATATTGCGGCTCGTGAAATGCATCCTTTATCACAAAGGTTAAAGGTCCGAATGCCAGATGTTACACAGCACAGCATGCAGAAAAGAAAAAAAAAAAACATGCAAGAAATACACAACAGTCTCGATGGTGACAAACGCATGCCAACTGAATTGCAAAAAGGTAAAGTAAGTCCATATTGGACACACTTCCCAGAGCACGGAAAGTATGAAAGAGAGGACAACATCTTGTATCATCTATCTTCCTTAAATGCTGAAGCCGTGACAAAGTGGATGGAGAAATTATGATAAATGATAAGACATATTTAGTCAATATCTGTAATTCTCTTTCTTCACTCTGCTGTGTTTTTATCCTCATATTGTTTAGTTGAAAAGACACCCATTCGTTTAAATTGCACTTTGAAGGCCAGATTGTTATCAAATTGAAATGGACATTGTACATGTTAATATCAATATCTCCATCTAGGAGATAGATTGTCAAGGTGCCTTTTTGTGAATTTATGTCTTATTTACACTGTGAGAGAGGCGTATCTGCAAGCCATGACTCTACTGTAGGTGCTTGTGCTTTTTGAGAAAAAGCAGCTCTGGACTATTAGTTTATCTTGTAAATATTTGAGCGCATCGTGAGAAAACCTCCATTAAACCATTAAAGCTATGTTGTACATCCATTAACCAGTTTAACGCAGATAAACAAGGGGGATAAAATATATGTTTGCATAAAATTTAAAACCATCTTCTTTACTTAACATTAAACATTTGGTCAGAGCTGTTTTGTCATCCAAGTTTATAGTGACAACTTACAGTAACAATGTTGCTTTATTACCGTTAATTAAATTTGTAACTCATCATGAGGAGGGGTTTTGGGTCAGATTCTCAGTCTGCATTTTTTCCATCTGTCACATGAGACGGTCCTCTCATGAAAAACGACCCCATAGGTCATTTACGCGAGAGCCTCATTAGGCCCCATACTTATGTTTTATTGTTATGCCATAGTAATTACGATGGGAGCAAAGGAAGAAGTCAGGTGATGTTATAGAGCCACAAAGAGCATGTAGGGGGGAGGCTCATTTCCTGTTCCAACCCGCGTCAACATTGTTTCATTTAACCATGACCGTTCCCTAAGATTAACCTCAATTACTATTAGAACCATGATAATAAAGGTCTCCTAGCTATAACACAGTACTGACTTCAACCCATACTAGAATCTTTTCTAAATCTAACCAACTTGTCTTTGTGTCTAAACATAACCAAACCTTTATCCCAGCATTGTAGCATCATAACAGGGTTTCAATTCAATCAGTTTATCTGAGGCATATCTAGTACCGCTGGTCCAACCATGAGGACATGACTGTTGAATGTATATAAAGACGTTCAAATCCTATGTGACATAACACATAGGTTTCCTGAAGAGTCGTTTGAAAGCAATGCCAACTTGGCCACCAGCTCATCCAAAAATAAGCAAAAAAGGTAGAGCATGGACCAAAGGTGAGTCATGGACTGTTGGCACCCACCTGCCACTCAAAATATCTGACCTTAATTATGCATAAATTTAAGTGTCAATACAGTTTTAACAGGTAAGTTATATAAAAACGTCATCGCCGTATTGTTTTTAACAAGGAAGTTAGCTATACAGACCAAAACTATTCCTTGCACCAGGTTGTAAACATGTTTGTTTGTGTTGTAAAGTTGGGCATTTTAACGTGGGGGTCGATGGGGATTGACTCACTTCTAAAACCAACCTCAAGTGGCCAATCAAGGAACTGCAGTTTTTGGCAGCTATGCATTGGCTTCATTTTTCAGCCTCGAAAGTTGACATTTGGACATGACCTCTACGGCCATTTAAGTCAGCACACTTGTTGGGTCCATTTAACACTTGAAACCACAGTAATTGGATTCTGAAGAGACCTAAGAAAATTATGTGACCTTGCATTTCCATAATTTGAGCAAGTATTAAAACAGTAATTTCTGGTACCCATGAACTTGAAAAAATGTACTAATTGGTAATTTGTTAGTGGAGCACTTCTAAGACTTAAATGGGAGCTAAATCTTTTTTGTTAAATTATCAGTACAAAAGATGACAGATTATATTGGAAAAAAAAAAAATCAAGGTCAGTCACGTCATTTTGACTTCTTGTCAGCAAAGCACAGATGTGCCACTGTTATGCAATATCACAACAATAGCTCTGTTCTATTCAGTTGTTCCTGTAACCTATAACAGCGTGACAGTGAGGCAGCATACACAATACCAAAACCCTAAAACTGAATACAGTAGGAGGCAAGCATTGTTTTATTACTTGCACCTGTGTTTTTCCTACTGTGGCATGCCAGAATGTCTTTAGATATAGACATAAACGCAGTCCATGTTGTATTCACAGTACATTATAGCATTATAGGACAAAAAAAAAGCAGCTGTAAGAGCTTTGAAACATAAAAGTCATGTAGCCAAGATCAAAAAGATATCTCAAATTTATTACAGAAAGAAAAAAGTAAAACACAAATGCTCTGGTACACACAGCAAAGTTAAACCCCAAGTAGTAGTTCCCAACACATGCATTGATAAGTCACTAGGAGAATTTTAAACTCTCTTGTGGAGGAGATCGGTAGCCAGAGAAGTTTGTAAAAGATGGGGGTATTATGGTGTTGGTTCCACACTGTCATTAGGATAATAGCAGCACTGTTCAGAATATACTGGAGTTTCTAGACTCCTGGCAGGGGTCCCAAAAACAAGATCATTGCAGCAGTAAAGCCATGTCCAGTATTTTTAGAAAGAACCTCAAGCTTTATATTAGCATTCTTAAATTGCATTTTTATGTGCACCATAAATATCATTGTGAATGCAACCTTTCTTTCTCTAAAAGCCAATGGTCAAATTAGCACATTAGCTTGGAGATATTATCTTTTTAAAAGACAGTGACCTGCACTTTAATGGCTTTCATTAAATTCTGCATTTCAGACTACAATATCCTTTATTTACAGCAGATACTTTGGCACATAAAAGTAGGAGCAACAGCGGTGTAAATAATAACATTAATGATTGCTTTGCATTGTGCATTCCGGCTCACTTTGTTCACGATTTTAACGACGCCTGTGCTTCCCCTAATATGACAAGTCTGTCTGCAGTGAAAAGGGTCTATTACAGCCTCATATTTTTATTGTCATGTTTAAAACTTTGGTGACCACTGGTCTAGGAGCCCTGTCTAGCCTTTGGGCAAAAGAAAGCGCTCTAAGTCTGCAATGAACTGAGTGAGATGTGTGTCAGTATGAGCAGCCCTGGGAACTGAGAGCATGACAGGAAGATGAGTGAAAAGTACCATGCAACACAACGCAACATCCCCTCCGAGGAGAAAGACGTGACGGTGCCTCATAATGTGTAATGTCTTGTTACGCTGCACACACATTCGCGCACCTAACCCAACTATTCGGAATCCATAAAGAATTTCAATTTCCAACACAAGATACCTGAGGAACATCTAATTACACGACTCACGAGTGATTGAAGGGTGTAGTAATGGACTGAATGGTGACGTGGTGAAACACCTTGTTACAAACAGTTTGCTGGATGCCATCAGTCACGCTGCAGCGGGGAAATACTACAGCAACAGGTGAGACTGTATACAGTCTGAGGAGCCCAACCTCTCTGTGTGCTTTAACACACAAAGTGAGAGAATCCAAAGGGAAAGGACGAGGACGGGGATGAGAGCAAAGGACGTGGGGATCATACTGCCCAAAAAATGTTTGCAGACTGGATACTGAACACCGTTGTTGAGGTTACTATTTATCTCATGCCAGCCAAGTTGGCACGCACATCTGGCGCTGGGTACTTAGTGCAATTATTTATGATTTCCTCCAAGATTTAAAAGCTCTTCGCCCGGCCTTGTAATGCAGTAACTGATTGCACTGCTAATGTAATTAAGGGGAGATTATGATGTCCACGTGGCACACCAGATGGTGGCATTCACAGCGATGGGGGAAGGCACAACTGGCACACCACTGCACAAGGGCAGTGAGGCGCAGTCAGTCGGAGCAGTCCAGACTCCCCACCAGACGGAGGAAAGTATATGTGTGCATGCGTGTACGCGTGCACGTGTGTGTGTGCGGCGTGCACGCACAGATGCATGCGAGAGTATGGGTGTATATTTGATGATAAGTTAAGCGATAAAGTGTAAGCGGATAGCGATGAGCAAAATACTACCAAAGAAATTATTTACACTCGGACAAGTGCATAAGACACATGCACAAGCTCAAAAATGCACAGCACAGGTCAAACGAAGACCCACTGTTTGATCTTGGAAGGTTATAGGTTATCTATATGCTCTTTAAGAAATCTCTCTTCTTTGTTTCAAACTACAAATAGGAAGGATTAGTAACTGAATCTGACAGTTCATACATTTTCAACTCATGCAATTCAGTGCTTTAGCCAAGAAAACAGATGGCATAAATGGAAAATTAAATCACATTTGGAAAAGCCATCATGTTTCAGGAGATTTTTCCAGCTAGGGCAACAATGAGACTCGACCAAACTGACCTTTAATTAGAAAAAAGCATGATATTATAGAGCCTTGCAAGGCTGTATCCTATGGGGGCACTAAGGGTAGCCTTCTTAAAGCTTGTTATTATAAGCTATTCAGGAGACACAGGGATTTTTTTTTTTTTTTTTTTATGTGTGGACAGAAAAAAGAGGAGGAGGGGGTTGAGGGTTATATATGAAATGAGACCTGCAGATTTCTACACAGCCCATAATGGGTTCATGCGGGTGACGGGGACATTGGGGCGCAGTAGATTTCCCAAGTTGAGATAGGGATATTATTACTCTCGGGGTGGCAACACAGAAATCTCCATCTTCAGTCCCCACACTGGTGTCAGCAAATTACAAAACACAGTGAATGACCTTTACACATGAAAAGAAAACCTTTGCTGTTTTTTATCATTTAGGTGCAAAGTCATTCACAAAGGTATAATTTTGGTCCAGGGGCTCCTCTGTCATCCACTTATTACCACTCATGACTACAACTCTGGCAAGACTCACTCGAATGTGAGTATGATAATTTGTACATGATAAGATGAGCCGCTATTTATGGGGTCGACTTTAACTGAGATGTGTCATAAAGTATACATGAAACAAAGCGTGAACAAAGAAATCACAGTTTTAATGAACCTTTTCAAAATGCCAGCTGTAATGCTATGCATCCTACACTGGCTGCTCCCCCACAGAAACCTGCCACAGCCATCATTCATCTTACCCCACAATCCTCAGCATGCAATGTGCCGCACATTAAAACACTGTAAAAGCTGATGGTTTTCACAGTTAGCATGTGTTGCTGATATCTCCAGACTCTCGACTGAGTGTTTCATCACCTATTCCATAATTAGACCATTACTTTAGCAGGTGCACCTCTTCTCAGCCGGAGCATGTGTTGTTGTTGTTTTGCTTTTTTTTTTTTTTTTCCCTCCTTCTTCTTCTTCTTCTTTTCCACTGACACCTGAGATTTTATTTTATCAACTTCAGCACTGCCACAAATTCTACATAAAATGAGCACATCTGTTTCAGTGGGTCGTCAACACCTTGATGTGACAGCATGTGTTGGTAGGATTATGTGCATGTGTGAGGTGGGTGGTGGTGATGATGTGGGGTGTTGCAGTGGCTGACAGAGTAAGATTATTGTAAAAGGAAATCTTCTACTATGTGAATTCCTCAGCTGGAATTATTCGCCACTGATGTCGAGATACAGTGAAACGTAAACACTTATGAAAAGCTGCTGTGCTATATGATCTGAAGAACACTGTTGGGCAAATTCTGCCACAGATTTAAATTGCAGGACTAAAATGGAATACTTGTCACGTCTGAGGCCTTGCCAAACAAATCCACACAATGCTCATTAAGCTGATCAGCGCCAGGTAACTTCCTAGTGATGCATTTAAAATCAACCCCCAGTGATTGGATTTCCACACCTAAAAAAAAAAAAAAAAGGGTTGTAAGTGTAGTGATGGAGAGTGCAGAACAGTCTCACATAGCTCTACCTGTGCTGGAGAATGGCCTGGCTGCACCTCATTATCATTCTGCTACAGAGGAAAAAAAAGCTTTGGCTTGCATCTCTTTAAACCAATCCCAATCATCTTGGGCAGTGCTAAGCCCAGGATGCATCAGTGGTGGCCCCTTTAAAATAGTGACAGGGAAATTGTTTCGGTAGTACATCTGCATGCAGAGCATTGAGAACTGTTAAATTAAAATGGCTAATTCACTGAAATAACTAGCTGGGCTGCCTTATTGCATGATCTACACATTCAACAAAACTTGATATTTTCAGTATGGTAGGTTGCTTCTTTGCCTAGTTTCACATAGTGAAAGGGATTTTGATAACGGTTACACTTAGCCAGCATAAGTTGAGGAGAAAGTCATGCGAATTTCACAGCTCGTGGCAGGCTTATACCCAAAGTCAACATCTGATGAGTTAGAATAAAAACCTATGAAGTGTCAAAGTAAAAAAAAAATTAAAAAAAAAATCTATCTATCTATATATATATATATTGCTGGTAAGAGAAAGGAATACAGTCTAATGAGTGGCCGACAGATGGGCATACACTATAAGCACTGATCTACAGTGTGTATGTAGTAAGTCTCACTGCCAGAAGGATGCAGGTATAAGCCTGCCACTGGCTGCTTATTTCAGGTGACTTTGTCCTTCTCTGCCACGATCTGTGTGCTACTCTTTCCTATGGTAAACAACAACACTCGCCAATACTCATCTCCCTGCATGCAAATCTTGAAACCAAAACATTTCCACCCGTCACTATTTTAACACTGAATCTGCATCTTTTGTTTAGCTCTGCTCATGACCTCTTTATTTGTGTAATGAAATACAAGCAAGCGAGGGCGTTTTTCCCCCTATAGCATGTGCAGCCAGACTAATAGGATGGCTGGCAAAGTGAGACCAGTGTAAAGCAACACTACACAACTTTTGCTGAGCAGTGGAAACACTGACCTCTGTGGCCACAAGTCATCATAACAGAACTACGGTGCATTCAATTCTATGATACTCTTGGTTCTCTAAGCAGAGTACTGGAATACAGCTTATCAGTTACTCATGCAACAAACACAAAATCACCATTGTGATACAAAACAACAATTTTACTGTCCTCAGCCACACACAGCTTAGCATTATGTGATCTTGTACTGAATAAACCCACTTTATACAACATAAGTTTTCTCTACTTACATTCACTCTCTGAGCTTGAGGCCATTGAATGGCAGCATCAGACAACAATCACAGAAAAACACAATATCCACACCAAATTGCAACTTGAATACAGTTTACACAAATACAGCAGAAGCCAGCGTTCTAAGTTATTTTACCAGTTGAGTAAAGCAGATTCGATATTTTTCCAGCTGTGGCTAATTCTCTGTCAAAATGATCTGACTCATCTTATGATCCAAGACTAATGTGTCAACAACCTTGCTAACAGATCAAACAGGTGCAACAACACACGATATAGCACGCCAGCTAATATTACTGCAAAAAATAAATGACCACTTATCCCAAATGCAGCAGCCAGACTCTTCAGTCAAACCATAAAAAGTTAGCACTGTACTCTGATTTAAGATCACTGACCTCTTAAAAAACATGTTTCTATGGATGCATGCTTACATGGTTTGTGATCAGAATTCACTTATAGTTGTTAAATCACTTCTGAATACCAGTTTAATATAGAGACATTTTCGAAACTCGTCGATTGTGTACAGATTATTTTAGCTATATTAAGTTGCTTTGCTTATTTGACTCCTTCTCATGTGCAACTTCTTTTGATCAATGTTGCAATAATTTTATCATTGTCTACTTTTTTTTTGTTCTAAATTGTGGAAAGGACTCTGTATTTTTAATTTTAAACAGTGCTTTGAATAAAGTTTCTTAATATTGTTGTTATCGTTATGTACAAGTTCAGCAGAACTCGATGTCTGTCTCACAGCCTTTTATTTTGTAAAGCTCTCACCAGCGACTAAAAGAAAATCTGAGATTTAGTCTTGTCTGGCGTCTTGCTCTGTCATTCTTTTCCTCGTGTTCGCTTCCTCCATTAACACCCTCCTCAGTCTCTTGAATACTGATGTCCATAACAAGAATCTTCCTCTTCATTTTTTCTGTTTTATGGTGCGTGACAACCAGCATTAAGGTGATGTCTTTGCTGAAAACACCAAGAGACCTTGCTCTTATAGGTAGGTCAGGATCTATTGGGGGCGTGTGATGTTGTGCCGTTAAAGCATTAAACCACTTTTCTAAAAGATTGTGTCCGCTCCTCTAAGTTATTTGGTGCAAGAACAGGCATTGAAGTGGAAGGGTGCACAAAAGAGGTGCCATTCTTGCTGTTAAAAGTCAGTGTACCATCAAATGATTTTGAAGCTGTCATTGGGAGGTAAAATAGTTGCATAATGTTGCTTTAAAGGAGTCAGATGTACACAGTTCAAGTGCAATAAATTATTAAGCTCAGTCACCAAAAAAAGGCTGAAAAATTGATGGTGTCAGGTTCAAATGTGAGAATATTCTGCATTTCTTGGTCTGACATTATTGTATATTTAATATTTAGGGAGCTAGGACCTGCAGCTTTAGTTAGTTTAAGGAAGAAGATCACAGAGGGATTAGCAAAGTACAAGGTTCCTCTCGTACTGGGAAGGATTGCAACAACACATCATCAGTAGGGTAAAACTAACCTGTCTCACAAAGGTCTAAACCCAACTCACATTCCCTATTAGTGGGGAACATGAGCTGGTAGATTTGAAAAATTGCACATCTTATTTCATGCAGGCTTATTGTTTTAATCACCAAGGATCAGAATACATAGTAGGGCTGTAAAAGCTGGACGTACAGTGCTTGACTGTTGAGAATTTAACTTTAGAAACTAACCAAAACAGGAGATTTTGCCTCCTCAGTTAATATCAACAAAAATAGTAGAGGCACTGGAAGTTTCTGATTACACAAAGAGGCAGTTTTCTTCTGAATGTCTCCCCTCTAATTACAGAAGCATCATAAATGTTAAAAAGGGAAAACTGATCACATCATGTTCAGGCTTGTAAGCAAATAAATACATCTCCCTGTGTGTGGCCACAGTGCAGACACCCTACCAGCATATGGCACCATGTCACCGAACAGAGCAACACATCTTTGAGTTGAATAAATTAGGATAATAGTCTCATAATGAAATAATTTATTTGATTGGTATGGTGGGGGTAGAAATAATTCACTTGATGATGGAAAAGTATGTGTCGCCTGCTGGTGTTTTGGACAGTCTACAAAGAGGCTTTCAAGTTTTGTACTCAGGGAGACGTGCATCCTAATGTTACAGCTAAGCTAATAGATTGCTCTTTATCTTACTTTTATCTGATTACAGTAATGACATGTGATGATTAGAAAGACGACCAACTGTCAGGAGGCGTGACCTGCAGATAGATCCATGTAATGACAGTCATTCAGTGAAGCACAGCCTTGATTTAGTTACAACAGCCAAATTGAATCACAGAAGTTATTGCAAAAAAATACACACGCGCAGGTCAGTGTGGCATCGCTGCTCGCTGCTCGCAAAGTAAACTGACCTGTTTACCATTCAGTCGGCTTATAAGATGTTTTGATTTGTGGAGTTAAATATCTGCAATCTGGTGCTTCTGTGTTGATCTCAGTATCCTGTCAATTTTACCAACTTATGATACAGAAACATCCATCCATTATCTATACACTGCTTAATCCTCGGGGGGCTGGAGCCTATCCCAGCTGACT